>NC_051042.1:17637169-17937169 GCF_904848185.1 Acanthopagrus latus | reverse complement strand
CAATTGCATCCAATTGTCCTTACTTTACCGGGATAATCCAGTCAGTGACAATTACCCTCGGTACAGTACCGAGTTCTGGGTAGCAGCTGGACATCATTCATGCAACACAATATGAAACGTATTTCTGTATAATAAAAAGAGCTAATATCGACAGAAGGATGGCACCGGTAATGTTTCTCAGCTGAAGCAATAACGCATCAGACAATAACAGACTTATGTAATACGGTTGGTTGCTGATTATGTGAGGGAGACAGGAAATAACCGTGGCTCACCGCTGCATGGTTGTGCTTCCTACTTACTGTGAGAAAAATATTAAAATGTTGAAATCATAAAAATCCTTCTGGCAGTCTACCACGAAGTCTTAAATTAAATTTCCCAACGTGCTACCTTTTTTTTTCCCCCTATCATTCCATTGTCAGTCATAGCTGGCATACTAATTTGATCATTTCGAAATAATTAACACACCCACACACACATATTCTCATGAAAATCATGCTGCAATCAAATGATCCCCAGATTCCAAGAATATTATATAACTGCACTATTAGCGCTTTATTTTTTTTTTCGCCGCTCAGATAAGACCGGGGGAGAGAGCGAGAGAGGCAAATCTGCAGCAGGTTTTGCCATCTTCTGATAAGCCTTAAGGTGGAGAGAGCGAAGGAGAGGAAAGCAGGAGGGGAGGTGGGAAAAGGAAAAATACTGAAAGATAGATGAAAAGGTGGAAACTGAAAACTGTGGCAGAGGAAAAAAAAACAGTTGTCGGAAAATTGGCGAGATAAGGGAGGGAGAATTGATGGGGAAGAAAAGAAATGTGAAGGTAAAAACGGGAGTGAACTGGAGCAAGCAATGAGGGTAGGAAAGGGGTACGGAAGGAAAACGGGAGAATGCTTAGGTCAGCAGAGTAGACCTTGCAAGTGTACAGAGGTTTTGGACTGAAGCAGGCTATAATTGCATTTTCATAATGCATTATTTGTATGTTAATAGCTATTTCTTTAACCTGCCCGACAAACAATATGAACTTTCCACTGTTTGTATTCAAGGGGAACTGAAAGTAGGGACTCTATTAAACCCGCAGTTTAAAAACAAATGGGCTCCAGAGTGTTTCCCATAGCTTACCTTTTCCCCGCTCAATTTACCATCTGAACCACGCCTGAACTCCCTAAATATGCATTTTCTTCTGCATCATATGACAACAGCACATTTTGTATGTAAATGTCAACATGCTGTTTTTGAGACAACACCATTACATCGAATGATAAGAAGTCATTTTAATGCTGTACGTCATTTTTAATACATTTCACTGTTGTTTAGAGTTTTTATGCAAAGGTTTAGTTCACCCAAAAAAAATTCAGATTTAACAGCATCGCAGCATTTTCCTAAACAACTGGGGAGAAGGCGGGGACATTTTAAAATATTTTTTAAAAATATATTTAGTTTTTAAATATAGAAAAAAAATATGTATGTCATTTGCTTTATATTATATCATATGTATGATAAAATCCCCCAAAAATCTGTGAGACATTTGGTTATTCTTGTCAAGTTACTTGCTAGTATTGGGACGGGTCAGTTTCACTTTGAGTGAATAGTCGAGAGCATTTCATTTTTCAAGTAACTTTTCCAAAACTGGATCCCAACATGAACCAACCATCTGCTGTTCAGATGTCTCGAGGAAAAACCTGTTGAGCCTTGCTAGAGAAAGAAAAAGATCATTTGGGTGCTGCTAGCACATAAGGTGTAACTGTAAACTGCCTGAGTTGGACTGTCAGCTGTTTGTAACGTGTTTTAAAATGTATTTAGGGTTTGCTGTTGTTGTTGTTGGGCAGCTCCTTATTCAGAGAATGGGCTTTACGGGTGTGATTACAAGTGTGAGCCATTTGTTAGACTGGACAATGGACAGCTAATAAGGAGGCAACAGTGATCCGTAGAACCTAGAAATAAAGTCAGACCACAGGTGAGGACGGGCGCAGCTGTGGCCCTGTGTTAAACATGTGTACATATATAGTGCGCTAATGGAAACGCAGTTGTGTAACTGGCTCCTCCACTTTTATCTCCCCGTCTCTCCAGCTTGTAGACCTGGCTTCTTCAGTGCGTACGCCGGGAACAAGAAGTGCTCCAAGTGTCCTCCACACAGCTCCAGCCACGACCAGGCCGCCACCATCTGTCACTGCGACAAAGGCTTCTACAGGGCTATCAAAGACTCCTCCACCATGGCTTGTACAAGTTAGTAGTTTCCAGAACCAGAAACTTTCCCCGACAGCTGAGACATTCTTAGTTTCTGTTTGCATGTGTCTAATTAATTTTCGTCCGCGGTGCCATCTCTCCCCCATCCATCTGCTCTCTCTTTTTTTTTTTTTTTTTAACTTCGCAATATGATCGAGCTAAATTTAAATATATGCCTCCATAAACCTATACATACATATATACATACATATCTCAGCATTTGGAAAAAACCCACATCTGTTATGATGTACCTCAAGATTCTGACAGCTGAATCCATGAAATTGACAAGTAGCATGCTGGAATAAAACACTTAGGGCACTCTGCGAGCTTACCACCCACACGTGTACACACAGATATTCAAAGACCCGCTCAACTTCAGTTCTGATCACTTTGCCAATTCAGATGTTCAGTTGTGAAAACGGTGGGGGGGGATCTGAACTTCTGTTTCCATCCAAGAAAGTGACGCATCGGCTGTTGGGTTGAAATAATGTAGAAGAAAGCCAACCACCCACACACCTTACACACCTACCTTCGTACACACAAACACACGCGCATGTAGACACGACATGATGAATGATATATATAATCACTGTTATACTTAATACTGATAATTGTACCAACTGGAATTTTTGCTGTAGTATCCTATAAGTGCTGCTCATTCCATGCCTGTGAGTGGCTCTCCCCCCTATCTCAGGAAAGGCTCCAGTGATCATAAATCACCAGTCCGACAATAACCAAACCCTCTCCAAATGGGTTACCCTATATCTGTACAAGTGTGTTTGTAAAATATTTGTTCAAAAATACCCAACAAGGTGATTAGTGTGTTATCAATGGGTAGTAACTCCCTCTAACTACTTTCTCCTCAGGGCCTCCATCAGCTCCCAGGAACCTGGTCTCATTAATCAACGACACAGCTCTCTTCCTGCAGTGGATGCCTCCTGGCGATACGGGAGGCAGGAAGGACATCACCTACAACATCCTGTGCCAGCGCTGTGATGGAAGTGACGGCGACAGTGGGGTGACGCAGTGTGAGCCGTGTGAGCCGGACCTGCGGTTCATCCCACGGCCACTCGGTCTGACCGGTACCTCGGTGGCAATAATAGATTTTGCGACGCACGCCAACTACACCTTCCATGTAGAGGCTGTGAACGGCGTCTCTGGGCTGGGCGTGGCAGCGCGATCACTGGCGAATGTTACTGTCACCACACACCAAGCCGGTGAGTCGCAGGCATGTTATTCACTTCAGTGCAACTTCAAATCCAGCTGTGACGATGACAAGCAGATGAACCTCCTGCAGAATTTTAGAACTGAGATGCACTGATTTGATGCGGTCTCTTGGCTTGGATAGGATTCACATTTGAAATATCAATTTCATGACTGCTTAAATAGAAAGTGAATAAATTGATCAATCCATCAAAGGACAGTGAGTTGCAAGCAATTTTGATAAATTATCTCTCATTTAATTTCTGTTTAGGTTCTCAGATGATATGATTTGCTGATTTTCTACATTTTACATCACTATAATTGAGCAACTTATGGTCTTGGACTTTTGGCTCCGGGGTCTTATTTTATCTTATTTTTTATCTTTTACCATTTTCTGATTAAGTCAGGACATTAAAGAATATTTTAAAGATGAATAATGGAAAACAGTTCTCTTTTCATAAGTACATAAATCAATTTTAAATATTTTGCAGGGCTGAGATAGTCCACAGTAAGCTGCAAAATATTGCGACACATTCATCATTTTAATCCTGCTGGCATGGGCAAAATGGCCATCTGCAATGGGGGGAATTTTCCCAGTGGGCCATTCAGCCTGTGGGATGGCAGGGAGGTGATGAAAACAAGTAAAAATTGTTTTCAGACTTGCAATAAATAAATAAATAAATAAAACAAAAAAAACTAGCAGGTTGCACAAACTACCAGGAGTTTTACTTGTTTACTCATAAGTTCTTCTTTCTGCAGCATGCCAAAAAATACCCACTGCTCCTGACTGCCCAACCTGTCTGAGAATTAACAAGGTGTTCCTCGAAAAACCTACCAAACTCAAACAGAAAATGTATGGACAAGTAGTCTGCATTTCCCGTTTGTGCACTGGTTGGAGTATCCGTGGACTGGATGAGTGGCACAGCTCTTGGTCAAATGCTTCTAGTGATTGCTGGTAATGAGACGCCCGCTCTGTAACTACTGTATCTAGATCGAGTTACATTTCATAACATTGGTGCAAAGTGGCTGAAATACACTAATGATTGCAGTTGCATCTAAAAATGGCACAATTTAACAGCCAGAACATCTGCAGTTTATGTTTTACATCAGCTCTTCTTTTGCTGGACAGATTGTTGAGGGTTAACATTCAGCTAGCCATATTTTACTTCCAAGTATAAATACATATTAAATGTACATGCTTATGCTTGACATATGCATATACTGTGGTTACATAACACCTGATTCATGGCTCATGAATACTGTTTGGGAGCAGATGAAGATATTTATGCTGCAGTAACAGACGGGCATCTATTTATTCTGCAGCTAAACTGTCCTTGTCTCTTGCTACATAGTCTCTGTCTCTCTGTCCAGCTTAATGTGTCAACAGGTGAAGCACATTTCTGACCCTTGAATAGCTGACTGAGCCACTGTGACCTACATCTAGTCCTAATTAGCATAACCTGGCTGACCTCAGGTCATCCATAACAAGCCGTCCTCAGTGCAGCATTGTCTTGGGCCTGAATATGGGAAAATGAGGGAGTTCAACTACTGAAACCTGAACCTTATATTTTAAGGGCAAAGACACTGATGGAATAATTGATGGAAAAGATCGAGAAGCAGGAAGAAAAGAGAGTTGATGAATAAATTATACAGGGATGTATGCGTACGTGTTCCCCCCCTTCAGCATGTGCAGCAAGCCAGCGTTGAGATGAAATTCAGATGAGAGCGTTCAAACGCTCTCTAGTTTATCAGTGGCTCGGATGGAAAAATAAAGGATCGGCAAGTGGGTATATCTGTGCTAAAAAATTATCCTTGTGCTCAAAAATAGACTGCAACACATTTTCCACTTTTTCAGTTTTAGAGATGAGATGCAGGCTGTTAAGTTTGTTCTATGGTTACACTCAGTTTAGAGGAACCAAGTCTCAGTAAGCTGTGTGGTCTGGTTAGCATGTGTAATTATTACCATGTTCACCATCTTTGTTCAACAATTGCTAATTAGCAGTAAATACAAAGTACAACTGAGGTTGACGGCAATATCATTAGCTTGCGGTTAATTAGAGGTGAGCACAATATTTGGAAAGAATAGCACTTGACCTGATGATGGTGCTTGCTGAAAAGTCAGAGGAGTAACAAAGTCAGTGGGATTATCTTCTGAAGATCATGAATGATTTACTAGATTTCATGGCAATCCATCCAACAGCTGTTGAGATGTTCCAGCCTCCTTAACAGCGGGTGGCGCTAGTCTTGTGCCAGTGCTCCAAAACATGAAAACAGGAAATGACGTAAGGGAGTGGATGGAAAAACAAAATGCACACTGTATTCCACCCCTCCCACACACACTGCTGATTTGCTAGCAAACAACCAGTCAGAAAATCCAATGGCTCAGACGGCCAACAGCCAACGTTCTCAGACTTCGCAAGTTGAATCGGAGCAGACGCTGTCCACGCGGTTCCAAAAGCTTCCAACGCAGCTGAACACCCCGAACAGATTTGTTCCTGAACTCGTCCGAGTCTCCCCAAACACTTCATACAGCCAACTGTTGGCCCGGTGTGTTTCAGGCTTAAGCTCATGTTATATAACATGTTGGAAATGGCAAGCTAGACCAACATCCACCTGGTTCGCCAACAGTAGGAACTAACAAAGCTGGTAGCTTTTAACTTTCTTCCGCAATGTGGTAGTCATAATTTCACATTTGTTGTAAACTGTTCAGACTGTGCAGATGCTCCCGTTCTGTTCATGAGACAGACTTTGAAGTGTAATCCATAAATTGGACCTTTTTCTTATTAAGTTAGTATAATTTTCCAACAACCTTTAATGTGGAGTGGTTGGTTTTTAATACGAGGGAAAAAAAATTGGTTCCAATTATCATATCAGCGTCTGTCAAGAATCACGCTGCTGCTCATTCAAGAAAAGTTAATAACTTTAACTGTACTCGTGGCTGAGTCTCCTCTTTTGTGAGCTGAGAAATTTTGCATTCAAGTATTATTTGAATTAATGAAATGTTTTGCCGATAGCCTGTCACCACACCGTGGAAAAACCAGATGTCAGGTGTGTAGGTGTCACTTTGCACCCTTCTCTCTGGCAAAGGCAACTCGGCTGATGGGGGGAAGTTGGAATGCAAAATAATCTGAGTGGAGGAGGAGAAGCAGCCTGTGGGGATGTTCCCATTAGGTTGTTTGGAGTGGATTATCTTGTCAAACTGTCTTTCCTCGGCAGACATACAGTATGCGCACACAGCCAGACACGCATGCAAACAAGCAGGCACACAAATCCGTGCACACATACGACATGTGCACGTTCGCCTCAGCCGTGTACCACCTACAGCTTCGCATATGGTTGGTTAGTCATTCCCTGGCTCTCCTCTGCACTCTCTCTTGTTTGTCTCTCTCCCACACATGAGGCAAACCAGAGGTACCCCTTTTTATTTGATCAAGTGTCATTATATTTTCACAACAGATATAGCTCTGTGTATAGCTATAGCTCCATTAGAGGGAGTACAATAACACTTTAATTCTGTGGTTCGATACACGATAGGATGATGCTGATCCCTTGGTTGCAGTTATATAACTGGACTGCATACTATATGTGGAAAAAGGGGTGAATAAAAAGGACTAATAATCCTCTCCGTAGGAGTCTACTTGGTAACTGCAAATAATATTAATTAACATGAAACACTCTGCATGAATTTTCAGCTTTAGGTAGGGGAAAATCTTCCAGGAAGCTTTTTGATGATGCTGTCGAATAACAGGCTAATAGTTGGAAATCAGTTTCAAGTCTTGAAAGCCTCAAACAAACACTCCAAAGCTTGCTATAAATTCAAATGAGATGAGACATTCATCAAGTTCGAGACAAGCACCAATCGTACGTCTGCGCCTGTCTAAACTGATGTTTAGATGGACTGGGGATGGGCAGGCTCGTCGCCAGCTAGCGCAGATGCTGCAAGGTGATTCATTTAATTGATTGTGGTATTATGCCAACGATGGAATGACGGCCAGTCAGAGGCAGGATTAGCAATTAACTTGATTTTGTTTTAGTGTGGAGGAGCAGGACAATTTATTTTCTGCTGGCATTTTATCTGTTTGTAAATTGCTTATTAATGCCTCATTATGCTTTTAATTATGCTAAACCAATTAATCAGAATTGCTAATAATCTCTCTTCCTCGCTTGCCAGTGTGCTTGTCTAACTTTGATAAGTGGTGATGCTCATTTGGGGAAAGATATATGATCGTTTTCGTCTCCGGACAGAGCGGAGTGTTTGTTGCCGTCGACGATACTGGAGTTACCGGTCAGTTTTGTATCTCCGAGAGCCGAGCGGGATCTGTTCGGTCACGGACTCTCTGAAAAAAACACCTGATTTTCTCAAATTACCTTCTTTTGGCATGCTCTCCTCCAGACTTAATCTCACCCCTCCTCGTGGAAGCTGATGAAAGTCACCTGTTGTTGTGAGCAGGATGATCTCCGTGTTCATGAACACTGTAGAGATTGCCCAACAGAGCATTTATTCACTCCCACAAAGTTCACTGCAGTATTCCGTGAGGAGACAGAGAAATCAGAGCAAATTGTGAAATGTGTGCTCCTACAGCAGCAGCAGCAGCAGAGAGACAGCCACAAAGATAGACTGTGTGTTAAAAGAAATCCTTACGTAAGAATTTATAAAAAAGAAAAAAAGGACACATTGTGTCCCAGCAGAGGTTGAAAATGTGTCGTCTGTTGAGCCGTTGAAAGTTTGGACTAAACACCACACCTGTGAAGTTTGCGCGTGTTCTTTAATGAAGGGACGGATTTGTTTTTTTTTTACATTTGTGCAACCTGGCAGAATCAAAATGTATTGAATCTATTCAAATCAATTCACTCAGAGAATGTGAGGTTTAATGATGCATTTAACTGCTGCTGAAATAATCGAAATCGAAGAGCTGCTGGTTTAAACGGTTGAATCCCCGCAGAGTTGTGCTCATTGTCATTCAGCTGATCGGCCTCTGCTGCTCTACAGCTACAGGTTTTTACCTGTGTTCATCGCACTGGAAACTACTTTGAATTGAATACTGCTTAATAAATAATTACTGTTAAGTAATTAGATGGTATTTGTGTGATTTTTCCTGCTGCTAGTATATTTCAAAGTGGCAACAGACAACTTTTTTTTCCCCTGAGCGTTTCCATTGTGGTTTTGTTGTTGCCGCTGTTGCGAAGACAACTGGATCGTTTCCATTTTCCTCAGACTCACAAATAACAACAACAGCGGACGATCCGAGACTTGAATGAGTTTATTCCATCACCTATTAAGCTCTCTTTTCCAGGGGGTGACCGGGTGCCCAGTGTGGCAGACAGAATCGTATACTAGCAGTGAGGGCGACCGACCCTGATGGTTTCTTTATTCTATTTCCATTACATTGCGCAGTCATCATTTACTGCATAATGATACGCTGAAGCAGAATATTTCAATTATAATGAATGGTTGTCCAATGAAACAGTGCGAGAAGTTTATCCAGGTTTTATCCTCTGGTTAGGTAGTCTGATTACAGCCTCACACATGTGGCCGTTGAGCCGCCGCAATCATTTAATCAGCTGATTAGTCTATCGGCGGCAGATTAATAACCAGCTACTTCAATACTTAGTTAATAATTTCATTCATTTTCCAAGCGAAAAGTGTCAAACATGTGCTGGTTCCAGCTTCTAAAATGTGAGGAATTGCTGCTGCTCTCTGTCGTTTATGATGGTAAACGAAGAGCCTCTGAGTTTTGGGATGTTGGTCGGACAAAAGAAGCCGTTTAAAGACGTAACTTAGGGCTCTTTGAAACTTTGATGGGCGTTCCTCACCCGATACGACGTTTTACAGATGGAGCAGTTGATCAAGTTCAATCGTAATATGTGTATGTAGTTTTTGTACCGTGTCTGGCAGTGTTGGCACTTATATAGCGCTGTTTTTTTCTTTCCTTTATTTAATTCGATACATCCATCTTTTTTTGTTTGCTTGAGCACAGACTGGCAGTTCACTAGTGCAAGGCAAAAATGAACAGTTCCAGTTGCAGCGTTTTATCAGGACATATTTAAAGACGGTGTAATCAGCTTAACGTGGTCATGAGGATGTTGGGCTGGTTGGCAGTGTTTATCTCTCAGCAGTGTTTTGAGATTAAGAAGCCCCGCTTCTAGCGAGCGCTCTCCTCTCAAACAAGCGTAAAAACAAGTATGGGAACAAAGAATTCATTCAACTCTTTGTCATTTGAGTTTGGCTTGTTTGCCGTGGCTCTTGTGAGCTGTCAGCAGTTCCACTCTTCAAGAAGCCCTTCAACAAGAATATCGATTGTATTTGAATTATTTATTCAATGTATAGATGTACATGCAGTGTACTCTAAGCCCTTTGATACTACACGTTGGTTCAGGTAGAAAGATTCACCTCATCGTGGAAATTCCTGGCTGTCGGTTTGTCTTTTTTTTGTGTAAAAGCAAACATAATTGTGTCTCTCGTGTCTTTATTATCCTGATTATTTTGTGAGAAAACAATAACAACATGAGTCATGCAAAGTTCTCACGCGATTAATCCACGTGTGAACAGCTCCCTCTGTTTTGCGGTGTCCTGATTCAGGAGATTTTCCTCTTTTTTTACTTTGCTCTCCCCCCCCCTTTTCCTCCAGTGGATTCTCTTCTGTTTTCATCTCCCTGCTCTGGGAATAAGGCTGACTTCTATTTATATGCTCAGATGCTGGGGAGATGCAACCTCATGGGATTTCTTTACAGCTCTCCCTGTTCACTCATTCTTCCCCCCTTGTCCTTCCCTCAATTCTTTCTTTCTTTCTTTCTTTCTTTCTTTCTTTCTTTCTTTCTTTCTTTCTTTCTTTCTTTCTTTCTTTCTTTCTTTCTTTCTTTCTTTCCAAGCATCTATAGTTGAGGGGTTGGATTATTTTTCCATGCTGCCAATAACCGGAGCTCACAGTCAATTATCTCTCGATGTGTGAATTGTGATTCAACCGTAATGACCATAAGTGTTTCCTTTCAGCCACTCATGCGTAAAAAGTGGGTATCAAACCAGTGGATTGATTTATCCTGCTCCTAAAAATGGCCTCTTGCATCAGAGTTTGGAGAGTTTTTCTCACGTTGCAGAAAAAGTCCACACGCACACACACACACACACACACACACACACACACACACACACACACACACACACACACACACACACACACACACACACACACACTGAGGCCAACTGAACAACACTGAACTTTATTTGAACATGACGTCTACAGTATGTGCAATATATCGTTTAGATGTGATTTAACAGAGTCCATTAAATCACATTTATAGTCACAAATTGGCTTATTCATTTAAATTCTCTGTGTATATTCGTGCTGGAGGATTTCATGAAATGAATACTTGATCATTTTAAATACTTGTAAAACTAATAATAAGCCGTCACAGGTACGACCCTCCTGGTCATAATGAAACACATTTTTGGCCTTGTTTCGACATCCCTGCTGGTTTCACACAGGCTGATCTATATTTTGTGGCTGCTCCTCACCAGATAAGTCGATGTTCGCCTCGGGTTTTCTGTGTGCCTTCACTTGCATACACTTCCACTCTTGCTGTGGATGACTGCAGATGTCTCACTGCTGTGCGCTAAAACCAAAATGAGAAGTTGCTTAAACGCGGAGTTGACGGGCAGAATATTAATTATTTCGAAATAATTCATTTTATGTCATTTTTCAAGCAAAAAAGCCAAGTATCGCAGGTTTTTACATGAGACGGAAAGTTGAATACGTTTTGGAGTTGGGACTATTAATCAGAAAACTCGACTTTGGGTTGTGAGATTAGCATTTTTCACTAATTTCTTACATTTTCTAGAACAAAAATGTATTTATTAGTTGAAAAATATTTAGTAGATTATTCAAAAGTGAAAATAATTCTATTTAATTAACTTTCATAAGGAAAACAGTGTATACCTTGCATATATATATATATATATATATACACACACATATATATACACGCAGCAGGATCTGAAATGCTCTCAGCTACCTGCCACACATTTTACCCCACTGAAAGATTTCTGTAAAGATACTGAAGTTTAATATTGTTCAATTTGTAATAATGACAGTAACCCAGATACGACACAGACGACAGATCTGCACACTAACACGGAGGAGTTTGTCCTCGTCTGCGCACATTTTGCACTGTGGTGTTCTGTCAATACGTGCTGTAAGTTTTTGTTGGCGTGTCTGCTGTTTGCCATTAATAACTGCAGCAGGCTGTCAGACCGAGAGGCTTGAGATATTCCACAACATCTCCGGGCACTCGATGCAGCTCAGAAGCCACCTGCCACCCAGGATAGAGAGGGCACATGTTACCTGGAATAACATGGCTGACATGGCAGATGGGTGAGATGAGGCGCTGCAGACTGTTTAAGAGATAGCACAATGCAAAGGTTCAGATCCCGTGTGTGCTGCTTCATGTGGGGCTTTAACTCACAACTGTTTTCATAATGGATTCATCTATGAATCGTTTAGTCCGTAAAATGTAAATATCATTGATGAAGAAAAGCTGCAAATTGTTACATTTACGAAGCAACTGATGCAATTCATTGGTTTTCAAATTGCTAAATGAATGGGGCATGGCTTTGTGCCGCTAATAGAACATGCTCAAGTTTGTGACGAGACTCTTCAGCAAACACAACACGGGCGATGAATCTACAACAAACCCTTCAAGACAAGGACAAGAAAATATGACGTGGCGCCTCTCGCCCTCAGCCTTACCCAGCACAACCAGGGTGTCTCCAGATTTTACTTCATTCTACCGTGAAGCTTTCTTGTTTCTTGTTTCTTGTTCGAAGTTGCAGAAGTCGTATTAATCAGAGACGACACTTGAAGTAAGTCACATGAGGAGGAGTGCAACCACGTTGCCACACTTTTTGCAAGCGAAAGCAAGTATGCCCGTGTGTGGGGGTGGGGGTGGGGGGCTTGAACATACTGTAGGTTCCTACAGACTTGAGTCTGGAGTCTGAATGTGTGCACTGTAGGAGGCACTTTAAATTTACATATCTGTCACCTCCAGTGCGCATTTTTTGCAGGAGTCAGCATCAGACTCTTGCTCCCTGCATGCACCATCTTTCTCTCTGCCCTTCTTTTTTTTTTTTTTTTTGTTTTTAAGCTAAAATTGTCGAGCTGCTGGACTGTGAAGCTTCCTGTCTGCCCGCAAATGGTAGCTTTATGACAGAATGTGAAGGTCGCGTCTGAACCCTAATGCATCCGACTTAATACACTGGCGCGTCACCTTTTCTCAAGTGCCCCATCCGGCCTGTGGCCTTCTGTGTGCTGAAGCCAATCTGCCTGTCTGAAGACGAGGACACTTTTAGACTTCATTCTGGCGTTGAATTTGTATTCCAGCGATGATCTCCCAAACATCACGCTCGACAACAGAGGGACTGGATCTATTAGTTTGCCAAATCATATTCTGTTCAAGCGAAGGCTTTATGAATAATTGATGGTAAATATTTGAATCTCTGCTAGGTGATTTTGTGTCTCCTCAGCAGCCTTGTGTGAAATATTCCCCCAAATTCAGCAGTAATGACAAACATGATACACAGTAGCAGCGGGTCTAGTGGTTTGGTTAACAAAAATGTTTCTCTCAGGCTGCACATCATACTGAAGCTGGACAGTAATATGGTTGTTCCTTGGCCCGGCATTCCCTTTGGGTATTCCTGGGATACTGAAACGGTTTCTCTTCCAAACGGCCAGCAGGTCATTACATTTCTCAAAAGTTCTTTTACTTGAGATGTTCTGCAGTAAGCTGCAGAGTGGAGATGTTATATTTATGTCATCTTCTTTTCTCAGGCTCTATTTCATCTATCTATGTAACTTTCATCATTTTTTTTTCCTGGAGTTGTGAAACTTTTTGTTCAAAGTTGACATCTTTCTCGTGATGGCAGGAGACACTTTTGAAATGTGTTTTGCAGTCTCTGAACTCAGTGGATTCACTTTAGAGTTCACCGGAGTGGCTCGAGCAATAAGTGGCCGGAGTCATCTGTTTCTTGGTCCCCTGGGCCTCTCAGACAGGTGACCCCTGGGCAGCTCAGTCCTGCTGCAAACTGGCCATTTTTCTTGCCTATGTTCTTGCCAATCTTTGTTCTTTGATGTCAGTGGTCACTATTTGGTGTGTCTACATTTTGGCGGACGAGCCAAGAGTACAGAGCTGGAAATATCTTAAGGGTCGATGGTTGTAAAAACATGTTTTTTATATTTACATTTTAAAACCTCCAGTCAGCCTTCTTCTCACAGCTGACTCAAGTCCCTGCTGTCCTCCACTGCGTCCTCAGGTCCTGCTCTGGTGGGTGTAGTCAGGAAGGACTGGGCCTCTCAAAACAGCATCGCCCTCTCCTGGTCACAGGTGGAACAGGCGCCCCCAGACATAGTGGACTATGAAGTGAAATACTACGAGAAGGTAAATAACTAAGATTATTTTATTTTTATTTTTTTTATTACAAGCTTATGCAGCGTATTTGTTAATGGTTAGGCGACGACAGCGGTTTGTATTACAGTCACTGCAGCAGTGAAATGAACAACAAGTGATTACAAGGACAAAGAACAATCGCTGCTCACAGAGCGATGTGCATTGTTGCCATACAAACCTCCAAATGTAAGAGCAGAGCCGTCCTTTGTTCGCCATCTGCTCAGATAGTTAATAGGATGAAAATGATGTGTTTTGTTTCAGACGTTGCTGTGACAATGGGTTTATGCAGACACACGTTTGTCTGCCAAAAACTTGCTCTTGTTTATCATCTCTGGCAATCTGTCCGTGCTTTCCTAGGAGCAAGAGCAGCTGAGCTACTCATCAACGCGGACCAAAGCCCCCAGCGTGGTGGTAACGGGCCTCAGACCCTCGACTGTCTACGTCTTCCATGTGCGCGCTCGCACCGCTGCTGGATACACAGCCTACAGCCCCAACTTTGAGTTCTTTACCACACCCGAGGGTAGGAATGTGGAGGAGGGAGCACCGGGGAGTTGTGTTTGTGTTTGTGCTCACTGTTATAGGGAGGAATGGCTCTCAAATTCATTCATTCAGTCAGCTAGATTAGTGTTTCAATGCCAGTGGATACGGAGTGTTTTGTTTAAAACAACACACGGGAGAAGATGGGCATTTAAAGCCATAGATCTGGAGTCATCTGTGTTGATCGACAACTCCATAAAAACCCGTGGCGACATTTTATGGTCATTCTTTGCCATGGATCAGTGAAACTCATCAGCGCTTCCTCAGGCATGAGCCATTTATTTAAATGTTTATAAGAGCTGTAAGTTCCCGATGCACACATAACGCTCTGCTGATTCTAATCCTGAAATATCCAGGAATGCACAGCCTCCTCCAAGAAACACACTTAAAGTGATGAATATGTAAATGTCCACCTTCAACATTCTCATGCTACCATTTACTCCATTTAAATGCTCGGATTGTGCCTCCACGTATACGTATAAACGCACCCTCTCATATAGCTTCAGGTCACACACAATACAGCCATTTTGACTTTTTTCATGTTTCTTGTGTGTTTTTTCCTCATTTTACACCAACCAAGACCGGGTCTGAGCCAGCAGTGTTCAAAAGTTATCCAGAGTTAAATGTTTTGCACATCAGGCATTAATGTGTTCATTTCAACAGATGTCACAAAAATCAGATACAAGGCTCATCAGTCAGAGCTACATCTGTCTCCTGCTACCTCTCATTTTCTAATAGGAAATAAAAACACACACTGCTAAAGATAATGGTAATATTTGCCAGCCGGTAAAAAGCAAAAATTGTCAATCAAGGAAATAATTGAATTCATGGACATTTTGTCACAAAGTTGCTTAGTTGAGTCGTGATGAACTTTTGTCAAAATGCTCTCGTGAAGATGCACATTGTTATAATAAAAAACACTTTGATGCATACATTCTGTTGTGCAGAATAGTTTTTAGTGTTCATAACATTTCAAAAGTGTGTTTAAGAAGCGAAAGCTGAGTGAGCATGAACATGTGCATGAACAGGCATTGATAGGGCCATCCACGAGGCTCTAGTTGTTGCGGTGTGTCCTGCATAGCAGCCACTAGACGGCTCTTGTCTGCAGTTTTATGGTCGATTGAGCATGTAGAATCGTCGGGGGCTTGTCAGTGTGATTAATCAGTCTGATTGAGGGAAATCAGGGAAAACGAAACAGAAAAAGAAAGGGAAAGCTCCTTGCACCTGTTCTCTGGTTTGAGCTCAGGTACTGATCGCTCTGCTTTTCTCTTTTCTGTCTCAATGTCCTCAGATCCTGATATCGCTGATCAGGGTCAAGTTCTGGTGGTCGTCACGGCGTCTGTAGGAGGCTTCTCTCTGTTGGTCATCCTCACCCTCTTCCTCCTCATCACTGGCCGGTGAGAGACACCCCCCTGTTTCACTTCGGTGCCGTCTTAACACGCCCGCACACAACTCCTTGCGTCTCCGCTCATAATCTCCTGAGTGGCGCTACAACCAGAAGTCTGTTAATGGACTCTCTTTTGCCAGCAAGCAGACACTCTTATTTTCCAAATGACTGAACCAATTTTCTGCCTAATTACTCAGCATGTAATGCATGTACCAGCAGTTTGCTCCATTCCATTAACTTCCACAGGTTATCTCAGACTGTTGTCTTCGGTCGGATTCTGGTTCAAAGGCTTTTCCCATTAGTGGCACTTTATTAATAAACAATGAAAAATGGCCCAGAGTCAGTCAACACCACGCCTGGACTTTTACTTAATTGTGATACGAGCTGATTAGCTGATCTTTAATCTCACAATTTGCAAACAGCATTTTGCGGAAAACATCTGACCTCAGAAAAGGGGAGCGATGTGTCTTACTTTACAGAAAACATTATATGCTGAGAACAAAGTGTTGGACGCCGGGCATCATGCAAATCAGTTTTGTGTTCCTGTTCCACATCTCTGTTGTGTTTTTCTGTAACACTCGTACAAGTGTTCCAAGTCGGATTCATACGACTCTTAACTCTTAGCTCATCAACACCCTCATCAGGTTCACTTTGAAAATATTTACATGGTTTAATGTTCGACACTTTATCTTTCCTCATACCGTCCCTTGTTGCAGCTCCTATTCACCCCTCTGCCTGAAGTGCCTGTGTCCTAAAGGGATAGTCCGGGTTTTCCGATGTGGGGTTGTATGAGGTTCTCATGCCCAGTCAGTGTGTTACCTGCAGTAGATGACCGTCGGCTCTCTGTTGGTGTGGAGAAGCAGCGCCGGCAGGCAGGCAGGCAGGGTTTAGTTCTGCTGAAACCGCATCAGCAGCTTGACGTATTTAAGCCACCTAAAAAAAGTCCTGCCTAAAATACATATATCCGATAAAGTGTGTGCTATGTTTTTAACATTTTTTGGCTCTTTACGTTGCAGGTAACACGCCGTGTTAAACAGCCATTTCCTTTGGCACGACATTCCCGCAACCGTACAACGTCCCTATTACTAAGCACTGGGGGAAAGTCATGGACAAACAACTTTGTATTTCAAAATATCTCAAATATTTCAACGATACTATGGATGTTTTTTGGGTGAATCTCAGTCTCAATCCCTAACCCTAACCCCTAATTGAGGCAATGTTGCTGCACAGATGAGCCCACAGCTCAGCATCACAGGTATCCAGATATTTCTCAGCAAGGTATTCCTGTTTCTGTGCATTCAGAGATGAAGATGTTTTTCATTGATTGTATTCAACCTCTCAGGTGCCAGGAATTGGCCACATCCAAGGATCCTGAACCTGAAGGGCTACAATATGTGAATGAAACTTTACAATAACTGCTTTGTCTTTAACGTCTCTTGGACCCTGGGTTAACTGAGTCTAAATATCAACGGTGGTTTTCTTAGAACAGGCTTAGAAGCTGTTTTCATATTAATGAACACTTTGTGAGTCAAGAGTATTAGCACATTGTAATCCTGTGATGACATTTATTTTCAAAGGGCAGCCCCCTTCTGTTGGGTTTTTACACAGAGAATGCAAATTGTTCTGATTCTTGAATACCAGCATTTGATTGCTACTTATGTCTCGACTCTGCCTCACTATGGAGACTGAGCCTTGAAAGCCTTGAATCTGTGGGATGCTGAATAGGATAAAAGAGGGGAAAATGGAAGAAAATATAGAGAACGACAGCTACTAAGGAATGGGTGACAGAAAAGAGGAAAATGGCCGTCTTTGCAAACCAAAAGACTGATGATTCGGCATTACAGACAGAGGCTATTTAAAATGCCTTTAAAGAAGTTCCTGCTGCCAAAAGAAAAGTGCACTTTTCCACCTTTTCTCATGTGGGTGGTAAATCTGTGAAATGTCACGCTTGTTTCCTGCTGATAGAGGCATCTAATTCACCATGCTTTTGAGCACGGAAAAATTGAGGGGGTTATTGGGAGAAGGAGAGAAGATTTGTTTTATGTGTTGGTGAATGTGATTCTCACAAAAGCTGGTTCACCCGTGCAGGTGTCAGGGGTACATTAAAGCCAGGATGAAGTCAGAGGAGAAGAGGAGGACGCGCTTCCACAGTGGACACGGTACTATATATGATTTTCTTCATAGCGTTGCGTGTGTTTGTGTTGTGTCTTCAAAAGACTGCATGCTCCAATTCCCAGGGCTTCAGTTCTCAATTTCTTAGGTTACAAGTCATGAGTCATTAGAACTGCAACGATCAACTGAATAATCGATTATTGTATTAGACCAATCATTGTTTTCTGTCATTTCTCATGCAAAAACTATCAAACAGCTTCCTAAATGTGAAGATTTGCTGCTCCTCCCTGTCATCTGTGATTGTAAATGAAGAGTCTTTGGGTTTGGAACTGTTGTTTGGACAAAAGAAGCAACTTGAGGACAGTCCTCTGGGGAACGAGAAATGGGAAATTACCATAAATAAAAACATTTCGACACCAATAGACAAAGTGAAAATAATCGTCAGATTGATCAATAATAGATTTAATCTCTGGTTGCAGCTCGACTACTTATACAGAGTCTACACACGAGCGGCCACCTTTTTTATCATGAGCAGACATTTAAATACATTCCTGATTCCTGTTCAACTCATTCTGAAGCCTGAAGGACACATTAGAATAGATATTACAAATATTTCCACAAACTTGAGTGAAGTGAATGTCTGTGGCGTGTAATGGTCGAGCAGGTGAGAGGAGCAGTCTATTGTCAGTGTGTAGCAAAATGGAGCAAGTTCAACTCAAGTTCAAAAAGGTTTCAATTCTTTTCATGCATCATCTAAATGAAGAGCAATCCCAGATCACAGGGCAGTAAATCAGCCAAATATTGATCATGTATACCAGAAAATATTAGATGATTGCAGATATATGGATATGAGTGTGTATGTCAGCCAATAAGCTCTCAGAAATATGCAGTTAAGAAGAATGAGTGTCTATCATTTTCTCGATCAGAGAAAACAGACAGGACGATTTTCCAGCTGTAATGTGTCTCACTCAGTATGAATCTTCATCACAGTTCTTTTTTAAAAAAAAAAAGTGATTCATATCAAGGTTATTGTTTAGGTTATGTGCTTGTGAAAAAAAAAGTCTTCTTTACATACTTTACATACTGGTTGATCAAACTATACTCTTGGCACAAATGCAGTACTCTGTATCTACACCAGAAATATCTCCTACAAATCCTTCTGTGTGTGTGTGTGTGTGTGTGTGTGTGTGTGTGTGTGTGTGTGTGTGTGTGTGTGTGCGTGCGTGCGTGTGTGCGTGCACGCGCACTATTGATTGTGCATGCAGCAGTTGAGCCCTATGTCTGTGCTAAATCTGCCAGCCACCGCTCGCAGTATGTCATACACCCATTATTGGATTGTGACAAAGCTTGGGTAACCGCTGTTCCGTTTTAAGAATTACAGGATTGACCCAAGTGTGGTGCTACAATTACAGATAAAAACAGGCTTATTGATTGGCCCACAGGGGGAGGCGTATCATTCTTGGGGAACAAAATGGTGTCCTGTAATTTAATAAGACACTTCGGTGAGAGCTCTTGGAGGGTTCGATCTGAGGCCTGCAGGGGCCCAAGTTGTCCTGAGACAAACCTGAATGCTCCATCGTCTGAGGGCCTGATTTGTGATTGATCCAAGAACATGACGGACTATCGTACAGGACGTGAAAAATATCGTAACATGCTGACATTCCAATAAGTGCGCATATGTTGTGTCTGTGCCAGGAAACAGACACGAGGCCCGACTCGATGTGTGCTCTACTTCTTTCTGCTTGTTGTCACGCTGTCTTCTGTGCCTTTCCTCCAGTGTACAGAACTTTGAATTTGCTGCACAGTTACCTCGAAAATGCATTTTAGGTACTTTCATTTTTGCACATTATCTGAGCCGAGCACATGTCAAAAGATGATAGCAGTCTTGTTGACACATACGCGTGCATTTAAGTGTCTTTTATCGAATGAAAACATTGTTTTAATAGTTACAATCCTTGCCCACAGTCTTTTCTTTTTTGTTTGTTCTTTGCTGTGGAGGCATCACGCAGGCAGGGGATGCCAGCAGGCTCAACAAAACTGGTAGAAAAAAAAGGTTTGTTCTATTATGGAGCTGAGCTTAGGCACCCCGGAGACAGAGGTACAGTGTAGACTCCAAAACTGGAATCCATCTCAGACGAAGCCTTCAACCTCCCTCAATATGAGCTGACACAGCTATAAAGTACATTTAGTCCCCAGCTCATCTGTTGAGGTGCACCAGGGGCGGCTTCAAGTTATCATTTGTGCCAGTCATTGTGCACAGCGCTCACTGCAACAACGTCCCCAGCCTCACAGTGAGGAGGATGCTGAAGCCTGGCTGCCTGCAATGTCTTTATACGCTGCACTGAGGCGTTTTCTCAGCTCGTTTTTTCCCCTTTTCCCCTGACAAAACAAACAGAAAAACCTTACAGCAGAATCGCGAGCGTAACATTCATTATGGTCCCATAGTTAAAGCACAGGTCAACTTCTCTGGCACACAATAGAACATTATATGCTTAGATATAACTGAAGTTACTGCAGGGCTGGAGTCCATAGATGCCATCTTCTATACAGGCAAACCTCATCTCGTCTCATCTTTCTCGTCTCTGAGATGAGATCTTCCATACAGGCAAAACTTTTGAAAGTTTTGTTTTGCATTTTGAAGAAATCATGAAAATAACAAAAATTTGGTGCACTTATTGAGAATGGGTATGGACGTGATACGTGATGTCCTGCGTGTTAATATGTCCAAGTTTTGTGTACGAATGACGTGCACGAAAAATCTAATCTGCACTCATACACATAAGGCACATATATCACTTATAAGAATATAAGAATAAGAAATCCTGATAAAATATTAGAATAAGTAAGAATAAGAATAGATAAGATAAGATAAGATAAAAATAAATATAATAAGATTCAAATAAGAATCCTGACCTGAATCTGATCTGAATCTTCTGTAAAAAACCTAACAAAGCATGTGTACATGATTTTGACTTGACTATGATTATTCTGTAAGAAGAGCCAACAAATCTCCGTAAAGAAGCCGTTGAACGTTCTACAGGTTATCAGAGTGTTTAAGGCGTTTCAAGTGTCTCTGTCTGTATTCACCCGCGTACTCTTATCTCGTCCTGAATACTGTGTATACCTGCAGTGCAACTACAAGGGGATTGTCAAAAGCTTCATGCTGTATCTTTCTGCTCTTCCAGTCCCGTTCTCCGGGATAAAGACCTACGTCGATCCAGACACGTATGAAGATCCCACTCAGGCTGTGGAGGAATTCGCCAAAGAGATAAATCCCTCATACATATGCATCGAGAGGGTGATCGGTGCAGGTAAAATAGATGTGCAGTTAAGTGTGCGTGAATTTTTGTTGTATTTATGGGGGCAACAGCACAGGTGCAAGAAGAATACATCCATTGAATATACACACATGACTGGGACTTATGGGAGAGGTTATTATATGTGTCACTGTCTTAATCTGAGTGTTGTTTCCTAAATTCACTTTCAGGCACATTTGGCATATCGTATGATAATGTCCCTCTGACACGTTTTATGTTGAGTAACGTCTTTTATTTTACAAGAAATGTCAAACCTCATAAAGTGTGAGCTTAACTTTTAGCAAACTGATTTTGAAGTAATTTATGTTGTCGTACCTTAGAGGAGCTGCGCTGCCGACTATGAATAATAATGTTAGATGGTTCATTACATTGAACAGATTGTGTCTGCTGTTTCGCCCCTGAGTAATCGTGACTGTGCCTTCCAGTTATCCAGTTTTCTGTGACATGAGTTCCACCTGGTGGGGGCAGCGGGTACCTTCATGTGTTCTATATGGCAATGTGACTACAGTACGCCGTCACAGCTTCCACATTTCTCTCTGGTTTCACTGGGATTTGCTAACTGTTTAGTAATATTAATACATCAAATATTATTTAAACATACTACAAAGAACCTTGAACTGATTATGAAACAGCCTTGATTTAATACTGGTACCTCTATTGGATGTACATAAGTAAACAAGGCCATCAAGGTTACATTTACATTAAATCTATTCAGCTACATCACACAGATCGAAAAATCAAACTCTTTTACAGTTTATGGTGGAGCGTGGACAGTGATTTGAGGATTCTCTCAGCCTCAGGGAAGAAAACAAGTATCCGCTGCTGTGCCGCCAGAGTGCAGAGCTAGAGTACAGAGCCGTAGTCTGGCGGTACAGCAGGGGACACTTCTGTATTCTTTGCCAGGCTGTGGCTGGGGTGGGTGTTTTCTTCAGTATCCTTTGGGCTCTTTGCAGACATCCCACTTCGCTGATGTCACTGATGCGCGACAGATGGGTGCCAGTGATGTTCTGGGTGGTTTTAATCACTGTTGAGCCTTCTTGCCCACGGCTGTGCAAGAAACAGACCAGTTTCTAATGTTTTCCAGGATATTTTCAGGATATTTTCTATTACCAGCTTGTGTTAAATGCTGGGCAGATGTCAACATCAGTATCTTGATGTAGCTGTTGCTATTTAATAAATAGCATATATACTTAACTGTAAATGTAATATTGCCTGGAACATGTCTTATGATATAAGAGAGATGATATGCCCGTTTATGTGGTGTGTTGTGTTGTTTCGACAGGTGAATTTGGAGAAGTCTGCAGTGGTCGGTTGCGTATACCTGGAAGGATGGACATCGCCGTCGCAATAAAGACGCTTAAAGGCGGCTTTATGGATCAACAGAGGCGAGAGTTTTTGCGTGAGGCTTCGATCATGGGACAGTTCAACAACCCCAACATTATCAGGCTGGATGGAGTAGTCACCAAGAGTAAGTTCCATATGTCCAACTGATCATTATTTGAATGTAGCCACTTTTCTCTGTTCCCTTCGCAAATAACGCCTTTTACCCTTTTCCCTCAGGCAGACCGGTAATGATAGTGGTTGAGTACATGGAAAATGGAGCGCTCGATTCGTTCCTCAGGGTGAGAGGAGTAAAATGTTCACAAATTTGCGCCCATCTCTTAAAGATGTACAGTTCTTCCATGCATCATGTTTGTCCCCGTCTTTTTCTCGCTCCAGACCCGGGACGGCCAGTTCACAGTGCTCCAGCTGGTCGGCATGATGCGGGGCATCGCAGTAGGCATGACCTACCTCTCAGAGATGGGCTATGTTCACAGGGACCTAGCCGCTCGCAACATCTTGGTGGATGAAAACTTGGTGTGCAAGGTGTCTGATTTCGGCATGTCCAGGATCCTCGAGGATGACAGTGAGGCAGCCTACACCGCTACGGTGAGTGTGTGGATTGGACCGTCACTTCAGGATGTCACAGTTACTGAAATGTTGAATATATGCTCAGAAAAAGTCTCATCTGCATGTCAGGGAGGAAAGATACCAATACGCTGGACGGCTCCAGAGGCTATTGCTTATGGGAAATTCTCCTCGGCTAGCGACATATGGAGCTACGGCATCGTCATGTGGGAAGTGATGTCCTACGGTGAGAGGCCCTACTGGGAGATGTCCAATCAAGACGTAAGTCGCTGAACACATTAAGACTCCATCACCGCTGATGCAACAAACACAAAGAATTTTTTCTCAACCGATGTTTTTCTCAGGTCATTTTATCGATTGAAGAAGGCTACCGTCTACCAGCACCAATGGGCTGCCCCGTGACGCTGCACCAGTTGATGTTGCACTGCTGGCAGAAGGAGTCCGGCCAGCGTCCGCACTTCAACAGTGTGCTTTCTTTCCTGGACAAACTAATAATCAATCCCAGCAGTCTGCTCACTCTGGTGAATGACGTGCAGAGGTAAAGGATCAGATCACACAGACACTCTGTGACAGTGACGGTTTTTACGTTTTAGACCAGGATAGACATGTTTTGTAAACTTCACAATACCATCTTTAGCATACTGTGTGATTTTTATCATTGATTACTTCATTGTTTTAGGTTCTTGTGCAATTAAAAACCCGTAATCTAACTCCTCTTTCTGTGTTCCTCAACTTCCTGTTTGTCATCGCAGTTTCCCTGACTCCCCGGAGGACATGCCGGACTACCCTCTGTTCATCTCGATTGGCGACTGGCTCGACTCCATCAAGATGAGCCAGTACAAGAACAACTTCCTCGCAGCAGGATACACAACACTGGATTCCATTTCGACCATGAGTATAGAGTGAGTGATGACAAATTACTCAGAGTGCAGCTCACAGTATCTGAAAGCAATTGTAAGGGACGTGCGCTGACATCATAGGATGGTAACATTCTGATAAAGTCGATGAGATCCATCAAGAACATATGTTTGTATCATCTATGCCCGTTTTTTTTAATTTGATGATGCCATAATATTCTTCATGTGTCCTGGGTTACCCTGCATTCATTTTCTCATCAAAAGCCTGATGAGTATATAACTAGTTTGATGAATAATAGTTTATGCCAGAGATTCATGCAAGGTCACACCAGAGGGAAGTACTCTTTGGCATTTTATGCAGTAGTATTTAACATGAAAATAGTGTTGCAGGGTACTTATTATTTTATCATCTTCAGTCTTTAGAAGTCACTCTTCACTCAAGAATCTCAGACCCCCGCTATGGTTTTGAAATCCTCCCTATTTTTGCGGTCTTAGGGTTGACAAGTGTGTAACACCATGTTACAAATTGCATGTGAGAAAAGATTGATTTGCAATAAATTAACTGATGAAAAGTCAACCAAAAAAGTACTTTCATCCACCCTGCGACGTCAAAGTCAAAACAAGCTGTGTACCGAGAGTTTTGCAGACTTTTGTTCCGACTTGAGGCGGCTTTCAAGTGAATTTTCATTCTGACACCACATGAACACACTGTTTGTCACTTTCACATTACCACTACAACTACAGCACTATTAGGGTATATTGTCCTGCTATGCTAAATATGGCTATATCCATGTCGTCACATTTTTTACAGTATGCTTCTTGCAGGTTAAAGACACGTTTGTCATGATGTTCCCCTTCTTCCCCCTGCAGTGACATCAGGCGCATCGGAATCTGTTTGATTGGTCACCAGAGGAGAATCATAAGCAGCATACAGTCTCTCCGCCTGCAGCTTCACCACATCCAACAGAGCGGCTTTCAAGTGTGAGACCCTTTGCACAAAGACAGACAGTGGTGTGTGTGTGTGTGTGTGTGTGTGTGTGTGTGTGTGTGTGTGTGTGTGTGTGTGTGTGTGTGTGTGTGTGTGTGTGCGCGTGTGAGCTGGGAAACAAACCGGAGCTCCTTGGCATCATCATCAAACTAACTGCACAAGCACCAGACTGTTAGGTGTAGCAGGTACAATACGCTCCTCATGCGAGAGCTGCTAGACCACAAGTCATCATCTTACGGATCATCGTCACCACAGCCTCCACAACAACAAACCTCTGTCAGCGTTGGCCTAATGCGGCCTCTTTGTTATCTCAGCAAATACTAGCATTCACTTGAATATAGGACTTCTTCTCTCTAGTGTCTATTCAAGTGTTCACCAATACCTCTTCTCTTTCCAAGTGACAATCCAATGGTTTCTATTGACTTTGATTGGTCTCAAGTCTTGTTACCTCATGACCAGAGAGGACGTGGACGGGATTAACAGGTACGGTAACGTGTGGTGCAGCGTGCGAGTCTTAACAACAGCCGTTTTTTGGGGTTTTTTTTCAGCTGGTTAATGAAACAATTCAGCAGAAACACAGAGCGACAGAATGGTGAATACAATCATGTTTTTTTGAACTGAAGACCGCTGAATGTCAAAAGATTTTATAGAAATGTACGTTCTATCCTCATGATAATGCAGTATGTCTCGTACAAAAAGTCTCGTGGAAGTTGTTTGTTTTATTCAGTATGTTTGTTCCTTAATAAACGGCCCTATTTTAATACTTTGTTTTTTCCTCTCTGAGACTTTAACCAAACCAGGCCGGAGCGTATCTCTCCTCAAAGCAGGTTGATTAGCACACACACACACACACACACACACACACATCCATGGATGCACACTCGCTCGCTGACAAACACATGAACTATGACTGTGTCCCACTTACTGTCACTTAAGAGACTGACACGTTTTCTGGACATGAAGAATTGTCAGGTGAGTTTGTCAAAGAGGTGCTTATGGAAGGTCACAGAGGCACAGCCTCAAGGGGCCAACACAGTGGTGAAAGACAATGTGGCACACACATTTTCTTAACACTCCATACAAATTCATGTCGTATTATATAGCTTTTAAACAAAGTTATATGTTCTTCAAGGTGCTGACCATCTTTCGAAGTAAATCAACAAATGTAGTTGCAGAATCTGGAAAAAGGTCAATAAAACAGTTTAAAAGTGATGCAAAAAATGTGGGATGATAGGGTTAAGTTGCATTGTACATTTTTTTTCAGTTTTAACTCCACAAACCTGAGAAATAATTTGCAATAAGTTGGTTGCATTTGTTTTGTAGATAATTTCATCAAATACTTATTATTTTCATAGCCTTAAAGTACTTAACTTATGGACCAGGGTTGCCCAACGTGAGGCCCTGAGGTAAAATGCTCTTTATTATCAATCGTTTTTCATAATCTGAGCTCTCCGTTTAGGAAGTCAGTCAATTAAGGGATCTTGAGATCTTAGCACCACCGAAGCCCTGAGAGGCTAGTAAAAAAAATTAAAGAACTTTGACTTTTTTAAACTTGTTTTAAGTCATAAACATCGGAGAGAAAACTATTTAGGATCGACTAAATTGTACAAGCATTGCTTTTTCCTCACTTGCTTTTCAGGGCTTCTGTATAACTTTACACATCCACTTTGGCTCGTAGTCCACCATCAAGTTCCGTTTTTGCCCTCTAGGTGAAAAGGTTTGACCAACCCCTGTTAAAGACTTATTACTGTTTTTTTACTATCACTATTTATTTATTTATTTATTTTTACCTTGTACCTATACCTAGGTTCATGTTGCCAGTGTGGAGTCAGTGTGACAGTACACTGATTAGGATTCTTAAATGTGTGTTTCTGAGACTCTCATGTCGTTGTACATGCAATATAAATGTCGCTGTCCAGTCAAAACCACTTATTCCCAAAATGTCAAACCCTATTGTACTCTAACTCTAAATAAATCAAACAACTAGAATAATCAAACGAAAAATTAATCCAACAACAAACAGTAAGCTCAAGCAACTAGAAATGTTGTGGTGACTGTATCACTGCAGCCCTGTTGCTTGTGTCAGGACCACACTGTCAGGTGTGTTTCACTGTTTGTCCTGCAGGTGGCAGGCTCGAGTCCGCTCTCTCGGTCTCCCAGCAACACACTGTAAATAACTCTGTTTCCCCTGTGAGCCGAGGGAGCATGAAAGAGAGGAGAGGAAAGGAGAGGAGAAATGAATGAAACATCGGTCTGACCCTGCTTATTTCGTGAGCTAGCAGAGGGGAACGTTAAGCACAACCTGGACGCAAGAACGCAAGGCTGAATCACAGGTGAGAATCCAGGCTGGGGAAGGATAAGACAAGCTAACAAGCTAGTACGCGATAACGTCACCCGCTAGCGTATTAGCTTCATCAGTATCCCCATAACGTTATGCAAGCTAATTTGCGTTTCAGGCTTGTTCACCTCATTCCGTTTTATTTCATGTCTGACGTGTAAAACTGGCGATATGAATCAGTTACCAGAGAGCAAGTGTCTAATGCTGAAGTCATATACTTCTTGTGTACAATAGTGACAGGCTAAACGCTGGCTAAGGCTAGCTAGCAACAGAAACAACAAGAGATTAACTAAATAGCTGTTGGCGAATGGTAATTACGTTACACCCTGGTGAGAGCCCACTAAGTATGTCAGCTTAAGCTACGGTTAGGGAATAAAAGTCGTCGAGAGATAACTCTTTTACTTGGTTATATTTTGTCGATAGTTGCATTGGAGAGTTTCTCTGTTGCTAGTAAACACGAGCGTCTTCTCGCCGCAGTCAGCTTTAACTGTGTTAGCTTAAACGGCTTCTGCCAGAGTAGCGGATGCTAATTAGCAACCCAGCTAAACACCTAGCGCGGTTGCATTAGGTGCATGTACCTTCATGTACAAGTCAAATGAAATGTCAGTGTAGAAGCGCAGAACCACTCATCTCATTAATATTTGTTTTATTTCAGCTGCCGATGGAGCCTATAACAGCCTCTGTAAAAGATGCTGTTACTTCCTAACTTTCACTGTACCTATGGTCCTTTTCTCTCGTAGATCAAACAAAGAGCTGATGGTTGCTGGCTAGCTAATGGGGCTGTTTGACAAGTTGGCAGGATGGCTTGGGCTGAAGAAGGAGGTGAATGTGCTGTGTCTTGGTCTGGACAACAGTGGAAAAACCACCATCATCAACCACCTGAAGCCCACTAATGTAAGTCTGCCCAAATGCTTTCTAACACAACTGATCTGAGAAATGTTTGTTTTTCCCTCACACAGACACACAGTGGTTTTGATGTACCCACCAAATTAATGATTATTCAGTATGGTGAACTAGCATATTTATGTTTAACTTGCAGTGGATTTAAGAAATGTTGCTAATTTGTGCTTCCTATTTTGTTTAGTTTTGTTAATCTATACTGTATGTGTCTTGTCTTTCAGGCCCAGGCACAAGACATTGTCCCAACTATCGGCTTCAGCATAGAGAAGTTCAAGACGTCCAGGTTATTGTTTGACAACTTGTTGGACTTTTAAAACATGTTTTCTCATCTTCTCATGGTTGTATTTTTCTGTCTCAGTTAAACCAATCTAATCTTACAGCACATTTGATGTATTCTGCTCATGAAGATTTTCTGTCTTCTCTTGTTCTCTTGTAGTCTTTCCTTCACCGTGTTCGACATGTCTGGTCAAGGTCGATACAGGAACCTATGGGAACACTATTACAAGTGAGTGTTCTAGTGACACACAAAAAACGTGTCCTGTTTGCTGTCTTTACACACACTCATTTCTGTGATCTCTTCAAATTTTCAGGGAGGGCCAGGCAATCATATTTGTCATCGACAGTGCGGACAAACTGAGGATGGTTGTAGCCAAAGAAGAACTGGACACATTACTAAACCATCCTGGTGCGTTCATGTACATTTGACCTGATTCTTGAATCTAGGTTCGAATCTCTGCCATTATTGTTTCCAAGTTTACTTGGTTTCACAATATTGTTTCTCTGTATTAGAACTGAATTGCACTAAATTTCTGACATTATCTCTCTTACTATCACTGCAGACATTAAACACAGGAGAATCCCCATCCTCTTCTTTGCTAACAAAATGGATGTCAGAGATGCTCTGTCTTCAGTCAAGGTCTCACAGCTGCTGTGTCTGGAGAACATCAAAGACAAACCCTGGCACATCTGGTATGAACACGCTAATTAATTTGCCAATATTCCTGTATGCCTGTGTGACAGAGAAACAGTTATCATGGACAAATTGTAATCAGCTGTGACATAATCCTGTAGTTTTTAAACCACACCTCCTCTATAGGAGACACCTGAACTAGCTGAATGAGTAAACATTATGCTAGTAAAGCAGTCACTTGTTTGTCATATCAAGGTTATGCCTTTTATACGGATCTTGGGCAAATACCTTGAGGCATATCTGTGATTGGCAATTTGTAATGATTTTTTAGCTTTAACACTTTAAACGCAAGAAATAGTGTAAAACATCTGATGCAGCAGTTGCACATGCTGCTCTCCACCTAGACTGTGAACATTAATTGCCTACAACCCTGTGTGAGTTTGTACAGATGGTTAAATCCAAACATGACAGAAGCAACATAGTTACTCACAGAGTGAACCTTTTTGTCTAGTGCTAGACAAATTGCTAGTGAATGCTAACATTTTACCAGCCTTAATAGATGATCATTGTTTTTACGCTCGTGAGTGCTAACTACTAGCCAGTCACATATTTTACAAGTATTTCGCTGTTGGCTGGTCTGAATGTTGTGACCTGATTACTTTGTACAACTTGGATAAAATTGTCATGATGTCCTCACTTTGGATATTTCTTCTGACAAAGCTGTCAGTTTCAGATACTGTTTTATTTAAATGTGATGCATTGATACGTTTCAGTGCCACCGACGCTCTGAAAGGAGAGGGTTTACAGGAGGGAGTCGACTGGTTACAAGGTACGATATGTGCTGAACGCAGTTTGGTGGACAACAAAGCACACGCCACTTTTTGTCTTTCATTAACTCATCTCTGCTAAGTTTGCATCTAAAGTTTACCTGTGGATATGGTGACAGCAATGTAGATACTATTCTATATAATCATCATTTGATATATTAGTTCTTCTGTGTTGTGGACTTTAATTATTTCTATAACCTCAATTTCAACATGAACCAGTGAGTGCAGACATGACGATGTTTGATTAGCAGCAACAACCTTGTGTATTTTTACTCCAAACATGATCCTCTCATCAGTTGGCCTTTTAGTGTATTGTAGGATGGTGTGCAGTGGCTTATTTGTTAAAGGGGCTCTGTGTAACAGTTTGTAGCAATGTACATGGCCGTATGTGAGCAGGTTGTAATCCAGTGTGAAAAATGAGACCTTCTCTGGATCTCCTGGTTGCCTATAGAAGCCTGGGGACAATGTGTTTTAGCTGTCAAATGCTGCTGGACTGTGGATTTCTTTGTAAACGATGCATGTTGTCAAGTGCCTTGTCTCAGTGCCTCTGTCTGCTCCGCTAACAGAGCAACAGCAGCTAATGTTACTTAAGAAATGCAGTCTGCTAAAATAATGATAGGGCCGGCTACCAGCGCAACACAGAAGTCCCACAGAGCTCATTTAATGATCAGGACCTTTTCTAAGGGGAATCTTACGAATGTTAAGATGTCTTTTGTTTTTTACCACATCAAAAAGGATCATATGTTTGTTTGTGTATTGCATATCTGTGTATGACTGGGGGATATACAGCACATAACTTTGTATCAGCCTGCCCAGTGTGGTCTGTTCCACCAGATCAACATCGTCTTCTTTTCTTTTTTTGTCATGTTTAATGCTCTCATTCAAATCATTCCATAGATCAAATTATACAGTGAGTACTTGGTGTTTTGTGAGTGCTGTGTTAATGGTACAGTGTGTAAAAGATGGAGTATTTAGCGGCATCTAGCTGTGAGGTTATAGATTGCAACACTCACTCGCTCACCCCTCCCTTTCCAAAGAGGCTGGCAAAGCTCCAGAAGCTACAGAGGCCCTCATGGACAAGAAAGTTGTTTTCTTAATATGAACTCGTTCACAACAGCGTTGAGTATTTCTACTAGTTCAAGTGATGAGGTAAAGATATATTTTATTATTTCGTCTATAAAACTGAACGGTTTGTCTGTCACATTAAGTCATTACTCTGACTGTGTTTGACATCTGAAATATCAAAAATAGCTCCATGTGTTGCCTTACTCCAATAGATGAGGAATAAATCTAAATAAGTCCTGCTAAAGTGAAATTACCACCATTCTGTGCTACTGTAAATACATAGCAATGCAACATAGAGGCCACTGTGGACGTGGACCCGCTCTCTATTTAGATATAAACGGCTCATTTTAAGGACTCTTATTGTCAGGTGATTAAACACTTAATAAAACATGCTTTTGTACATTAAATTCCAATTCTGCCAAGTCTGTCCGGCTAGATGCGACTACATATTACACACTGTACCTTTTATTTACAATATTGTGTTACTGTTAAGCTTTAGAATGTGTTATTTAATTTCCTTACCATATTTTCTGTGTTACAGTGGCTGTAGTCTTATTTTAGTCAAATGACCCATAGGGATTTTCTGGACTAACAGTGCAGTGTGAATCAAGGGTGCCTCAATTAGGCTGTTGCTGCTTTTCATGGTGGTTATATTTTGCTGATTCCCTGCTTTTCTCATATTTTTCCAGATCAAATCAAAACAATGAGAACGTGAGGGCATGAAGACGGACAGGCGGGAAGTACCGTAACATCATCCATGGAGGTCTTTCATGAAAGATGGGTTGAGCCTGTTTTCAGAAGTACAATGAGATAGTAGTGTCTTTAATGTGGTAATCAGATGGATCTTGGATGTCACTCGAAAAATGAGAACACGATTTGATTCTCTGATAGTCACGTGTCCACTGACAGGACTAAGTCAATGCGAAACACACATTGGCTGAAAAATTCTTTAAAAATGGCCCCCATTTATCAATATCTTCAGCTGAAACTGAGACAAAGTTATTGAGCTTCTTCATTTTAGGGAACATGAATACCCCAGATGTCTTGTAGAAAAGACATATTGTTGGTATGTGTCATATCTTTTATGTTGTAGCCCTTAAACTGTCCCGTGTCTAATAAATGACATGCACCACTTTCCTTGAAGAGACGAGAACTCATGGTTTTTTGCCGTTTGTCCACAGGCTTACAAATACCAATCTTAGCTAAACTATTACTGTCCGTCTCCGTGATCTTTATATATTCAGATAATGTATCCAAAACAACCTGTAAGGAAGGTTCTTTAGACATGATTTCCACTTCTAAAATATGCCAAACGCTCCATTTTCTTATCTTTGTTTTCCTCCGTCTCTTAGCACTTCTGTAAATAAACCATTATTCATGTGTGAAGCACCCCAAAAGTTCATGTACCTCTTCAGTGGAGGCAAAGTTTCTGATTGACAAAAGCCAAACATCCATCTCACTGTCTCATTAAAAACAACAGTTACTATTTCTTAACTGCAGCTAAATACTTCATGCAGCTCTGCTCGTGTTCGATGAATGTTGCTCTTTAGTCAAGTTGATGTGAAAATATGTTTTGCATATCGAAGACTGAATGTTTTCCAGAACCCAGTAGATTGTCTTGTACATATTGTTACTTGCAAGTAAGTGGTCACATATCGTTAACCTAGCTGTAACAACTGAGGGAGTGATAGTCATAAAGTGAATGTCAAGTCAATTAGCCTAATTAGCTTGCAAAGTTCGCTTTAAAATCCAAACTTCAAAAGCTTTTTTTTTTTATCTTTGCCTTATTTCATTGAATGAAAAAAAAAATGTAGTAAAACAAATTTTACAATTTACTAATGGTACTTCAGTGATTCAAAGGCAGACAACAACAAAAAAACAAGAACATCTGCACAACGTATTTTCATGCAGCCTTTGATCCTCTTGTTCGGTCTCTGACTGAAAGCTTGCATTAAAAACCACTTCTGTACAGATGAGAGTGTGTGGTCACCTCGAACAAGCTGCACAGTAAGTGAGAGGTGTTTCACTGTGTACGAGAAGTCTCAAGGCAAAAAGGAATAACTGACAATGTATGATAAAATATTTTAAAATGATTATATTCGCTTTTATATATTTTAATATTTCATAAATATCTCATCTGTGAACTTTATTTTTCCTATTCCTACAAGTATCACAAATGGCAGAAACTACAATACAGCCTTGAAACACTGAATCAAAAAAATAATTATTTTCCCCGAAAAATAATACTCGGCGCAGAACTGAATATATACAGAAAGGATCAGGGTAACAATATTTTTATAATAGGTGGTTTAGGATGTTTAGATTTGTAAGAATTTCCAACTGGTTAAATACTGACACATCTTGAGTGGACCTCTAAAGTCATGTCTTGTTTAAAAAAAGATATTTTTCATGGGTTAATATATTAACTAGAGGATGTATTGCCAGAGTGTGTGCGGTGCAAACAATTCCTGCTAGGTTTTGTGAATTTAGTTCTTTAAGTTGTGAATGAATGAACATTTTTACAGATTTACCAACCAGAGAAAACCTCACAGATACATGTCTCATTAAGTTAAAAAAAAAAAAAAAAAAGGTAAAATGATTAAGTACTTGACTGATTTGGCTTAAAGCAACATTTTGTACGATTAGGTTTCCCCCACAGTTTCTGTCAGATCACTGTCAAGTCTCAGGTCTGTGATGATTTGTCGGACATAATGTAAGTGCTAACTACAAACAAAACGCATCACAATGTTATGTCCCTTAAACTTGTATCGTGAACCAAACATATTGTACCATCGGAATGATTTTGAAGCAACTTCATGTCAATTTGTTTACCTTCAAATAACAGCTTCAAAATCATTGTGATGGTACAGCGTCTTGTAACAGGGTGAATGGTGTCTCTGTCTCAGCCCCTCCCCCACTTGTTTCCACACTGTGTGACTTCAGTGAGAGAGTCGGATCACAGGGTTATACATGTTTACTTCAATATACGAGTTTAAAACGTAGGACATTGTTATGATGTAATGAGTTTTGTTTGGAGTTAGCACCTACACTACATCTGTCCGATTGTTACAGACCTAGGATTTGTATTCATGACAGTGGTGTTGCACTCAGAACTTGTGGCGGGCGCCAAATCATATGAAATGCCAATTTCTGCATAATGTTGCTTTAAGATAAGAATCGCAAACTGAAAAATCTGCTTTTGTTTCTGTTGGTATGTTTTAAAATTGGGACATCCTGAAAGTTGAGTGTAAATGTACTGTAATTACATTATAAATGTACATTTCCAGTAAAAGTCTGTTACTTTTATCCTGCTGCTGTATATGTATTTTTATATAAACATGTCCAAGAATTTCACTCAGAATGGCTTTAAGGTTCCCACATTGTTTTTGTAGAATTTTGTTGTAACAGTGAGACATTTCAAAGAGGTGCTTCACTCAACTTTCATAACCTCCAACCATCCGATTTAATACTTTGAGAACAACAAGAGGGTCCTTGTGAGATCCTCCAGACGTCTATTTCAAAGCAAGGAGCCTCCGAGCACCTTTAGCGTCAGACAAGTTGTAGACCCTTTCTTTACACTATATCATTGAACAGGCTGTCTGTACTTTGTTTTTGACATTGTATGTGTTTAAAGAATAAATGTGATGGAAAATGAATATTGTTTTTGTCTCATGCTGTCTGTGGGTCTGCTCTCTCTGTCTGTGTGTACGTCTCTCTTTCTCTCACGAGCATCTTGAGCGCTGCCAGCAACAGCTGCTCATTAAACCTCAAGTCCTTGGGCCCTGAACACATTATTTGGTGGAACATAAACATTTGTTGATACAAGTTCAGAGGATTCTTTTTTATGGTTTAATCCAGACAGTTCATCATTTTGCAATGATCTTTTGCTTTGTATCTGTTTATATAATAGCATAATTGAGGAATCTGTGTTTCTGGCTCGCATCATCCAGCCACAAATACATAGAGGCTCAGCTTCAGTGCTTGGCTTGATGAAGTGTCAAGGTCACGTGCCAGCCATCTGTCAAACATGCAGTTAGGGAGCTTTCCAGCTGTCTAGCGGATGTTTTATATTTTGGCATCGGTGTAACATGGTCAAGTCAACCATATTCTAATTAATTAACTTGTTAAATTGGCCTTATTTGTAATTTTATGCTCAGTAAATTGAGGCTCCACCAAATGTTGTACAACTGAGCCGTTCAAGCGGAGTCGAATAAATATTATTCCGTAATTAAGAAAAGATATTGGTAGAAGAGAGGAAGAGGTTCATCAGGAAATGTTAGCCAGAGCTAGGAAAGAAGTGAGGCTGTATTACAAGCTTTCATTGAGTTTGGTTTATTGTTTAAATTGTCAGCTGGTTTTGACCCGTCAGGCTCTTCATCTGCTCTGAATAGATTCAGTTAATGACTTCTAGCATTCTTGATAAACAAAACATAACCGAAATGTTTAAATGACATTGAAAACAACAGAGGAAACAACTATCACCATGTCGAATTCTAAATGATTTTTAAAGTAAAAAACACGATAATGGCCAGACAAATATCACACATTTGGATGCACACTTGGTTTTAATTCAAGGCTGTTTCAGACAACTTTATGCTTGCAGTGCAGTTAAAAGGTGATATTGAATCAAATTGTGTTGATGACATGGTTGCAATATGAACTCAAAAGAGAAAAACACCCTGACATTACACTCGAACCTAGCCCCTTACAAGCCTCACTAAGAGACATTCGGACGTTGTTGCTTTTGCGTCACTCATCAGAAGCCCAAATCCACCTTCCACCACGCCTTGGTCAACTGGCTGAAAGTCCTGCGTGTCGCAAGAGAGGGTGAAACATTCCCCGAGAGGTTCATCTGCCAACCCCTGCAAAAGATGGCAGCCTGTCATCTCCTCTGGACGCCATCCGATTCCAAATGCATCTACTTTTTTATGACACCTGGAACATCCTCCCTGTTGTATTTTCCACCCCCATTCTATTTATTTTGGGATCTGATTTGTTTGTCTTGCTGTTTTTTTGTTTTTTGTTTTTTTGTTTTTTGTTTTTGTTTTGTTTTTTTTCTTGTATGTTTGTTTTCCTTCTAAGAGTTTTGGGTGGATGTGTGGAGGGACGGAGTGAAAAATGCAGAAGGATGGGGAGAAAGGAAAATACCTGAACATGTGTGTGTACTTTGTTGGCTGTTTGCTGCTTGTGCACTACTGGTTTCCAATAAAATAAAAATGGGGCGAAAAAAATCATTCTGAAGTTTTCTAGTAAGGTTAACCCTCATCTAAATACAGGAGCCTCTTGTCCATGGGGCTGAAGCCGCTTTGTGGCCAGAAGGGGGCGCTGTCTGCATTTAGCGGTCACTATAAGCTTGTCACCGTCTCTCTTAATGAGAAAACATCTTCTTAAGCAAATACTTCCCTCCGTTGTGCTGTTTTCGCGTGTGCTTGGTGATCCTCTGTGTGCGCCCGTGTGCCAGAGGCTTCTTTAAAGTCGGGCCGTATCATTAAATCTCCCCGCCGCTCCTCAGGATCCGTCCTAATTGGATGCCTGTCAGTTTTGACAAGAGTAGCTCACATTAGATAACTGCAGGCACAGGGGGCCATTAAGTAGACACAGCTCATATCCAGGAGGGAAAGTGACAGACACGGTACATTTAAATGATTTCTAATTGCTCAAAGGTGTGTGTATGTGGGGGGAAAGGAACTGGGTGAGAGTTCAATTTGAGTCTTTTCTTCTAAATAAATGTAACTCTCTACATTTTTATCTTAAAGGGCGACTTTCTCTCCGACAGTTACGCAAAAAAAAAAAAAAGTTTTCCGTTGAGCAAAGTTAATTGCGGTTGTAAGGTGAAATGCCGGCCGGGCGCCGGGCAGAGGGTGACAGCGGATAAAAGGCCACATGAAGTATGGCTGCGCAATTAGGCTGCCGTTACGCACTGAGCTGAAGGAGCAGGAGCTGCGTGAAGCGTCCGACTCCTCCTCACTCACTTTATTGATTGCTTAATGCGTAAAAACGCAACCGTCGTATTAAAATTCATGTCACGCCACTGAGTGGTTTAAAAAAGGAGGAGGAAAAAAAAGAAAGTAAGATGCACATCCATCCTTTTTATTGAGTAAAGGAATCTCTCCCGGCCTCCTCCAGTCAGATCGGCCGGCACACTGTGACGTGTTTCCGTGCAGGGTCCTCATTAAGAGGGACGTTTGGTGGCTCTGACGTGTGTATCAGTCCTCTGACGGCACCTGTCCCCCCTTATAAGCTTCAGTAAGTCACCCAGGAGACCTCCACCAGCACCAGTTTCGTTCAACCGTTCCTGGTGGGTCCAAAAAGGTGGAGACGAGGCTCTTACAAACCGTCCGGCTGACCCGCGCACCGTTTTTCTTCCTCAGGTGCTCCAGCACATGACTCTAGAAACACTTGAGGTAAGTTTTGTGCGCGTTTTTCTAAGCTTCTGTGAGCTGGTGTTTTAGAGGAAGATATCTCACTAATTCGACGGACATATTTAGGTGACAGTTCATCATGAATTATGGGATTTGGTTGAGACTCACTCGATCTTAGCGGTGATATATTTGTGTCGTGGATGCTGTGCGTAATTTGACTTTTACGCGCGGGTGTCCGGATAGACGGACGAAAGAAGACAGACCAGAAATCAAAGTCCTATTCGAGGAGCGGCTGTGATTATTCTTGAACTAATTCTCACAGATTTGATTGGTTTATTTTTTTATTTTATTTTTTAATTATCTTGAGAATTATAATTTATTTTTATTTGGTTGAAGTGAGTAATATTTGACGACTACTGAATATTTTGGACAAAGATATAAGAAGAAAAAAAAACATTCGTACATCCTGGGTTTTTTTTTCTTTATTCCGAGAGTAAGCTTCATCTCGGTCGCGTTCAGCGTCCAACGAGCGCGCGACGTGTATGAAATCGGCAGAGGACCTTCCTTCTTTTGGACTGTTCAAGTTTGAATTTCCTATTTCAACAAGTCGACGCTTGTTTTCTTTGTAAGTCGGACATCGTCATCGCGCTAAAAACTACATTTTTAATGCTTTTCAAACGTACTAAAAAAGCTTAAAATCTTGCTAGAGAAAAAATACAAAAAACCTTATAAAAGCCGAATGACAGTCGGACTTTACGATCTGAGCGCCTCCTCTCCGTGCGCCAAGCAGGTGTCCATGCCCCCCCGTTCCTAGCGGAAGACCGGTGCGACAATGACCATCCATGTAGAGGGGCTTGTGGCTATCGCGGTCTTCTACCTCCTCATCCTGTTCGTGGGCATCTGGGCGGCATGGAAGAACAAACACTCCGGGGAGGCGGAGGGCACCGACCGCAGCGAGACCATCATGGTGGGAGGGAGAGACATCGGACTGTTTGTCGGTGGATTCACCATGACAGGTGAAGTTTGGTCTCATGGCTCCATTGCACTTTGATTTTTAGAAGGGATAAGTCTTTTTCTTTGTTTGTTTTTATAAAAAGCCTTCCAAACGTCTGTTTTAACAAGTTTAATCTGCTATCTTTTTAACATTGTAAGAATCAGTTGTTGGAGTTGGATAATCCTGTTTTGTTTTTTTTTTCCTGTCATTTCGGTATTTTGGTTTGTTGTTGTGTTTTTTTAGGGAAAAAGTCACTGACCAGCTTTAAGAAAATGTCCTTGATTCAAAATTGACTTGCGCTGGCTTCTTATTGAAGAGACTGCATTTTTTTTCACAATAAGTGTCACACTAGCCTTTAAGATTATTTGAACTGATAATTATTTTAGCACGAAAGGCCTGCCTTCAATCTGAATTTCTCCAGTGCTGATTCTTCGGACTGTGTGTGTGTGTGTGTGTGTGTGTGTGGTTTTCCAGCGACCTGGGTTGGAGGAGGATACATCAATGGCACAGCTGAGTACGTGTATCTGCCGGACTATGGCTTGGCCTGGGCACAAGCTCCCTTTGGATATGCCCTCAGTCTTGTCGTGGGTGAGTGCTGTTATGTGTTCATCGCGTGTTGAGACAGTGTGTGACATGACTTTTTTTTCCCCACACATTAATATGATGACTTACTGGCCACAAACCTGATAAAAATGATTGTTAGGTCTCAGGCCTGTGTGTTAAAGCGTCAGCCTCTTTTTGTGCTGTGTTTTTTTTTTATGGTTTTGTCAATTTTTACAAATCCATTTAAATAATCCCCCCCCCCCTCCATTTTAATCCTCCCACCCCTCCTCTCTCTCAGCGTCTTGATGGTGCCTCTGTTCTCACCCTGTCATGTCTCCTCTGTCCGTCCCAGGTGGTCTTTTCTTTGCCAAGCCCATGCGCTCGCGAGGTTACGTCACCATGTTGGACCCCTTCCAGCAGCTGTACGGGAAACGCATGGGCGGCCTGCTCTTCATACCTGCGCTCATGGGCGAGATCTTCTGGTCCGCCGCCATCTTGTCCGCCCTCGGTAAGTTCGCGCTTCAGTCCTCCACCGAACGAAAGGATCTGTTTGAGATGTTTCTGTGGCCGTTATACCCTTTTCGTCTGTTTCCTCACGACCTTAGGTGCCACCCTGAGTGTCATCGTGGACATCAACATCAAGATGTCAGTGGTCATCTCCGCACTCATTGCCATCTTCTACACCCTGGTCGGAGGACTGTACTCTGTGGCCTACACTGATGTTGTGCAGCTCTTCTGTATCTTTGTTGGCCTGGTAGGTTCATGTAAAGCAGACCATGTGAAATACTATTCTTATTTACCCTTCTTGAGTAGATTTACTGTGTCAGGCACGCCAAGCGTACTTTGACCTTGACTTAGAATGTTCTAAGTCACTCCAAGAATTCTGCACAAAATGGTCATAAATGCTGTTCCATGGGGACGAAGTGATATGAAATGACACAGCAAAGATTTGTTTGTAACAAATTGTCCTAAAATGGAAAAAAAATACTGTACTTGTTTGGGGCTGTCTACAGTGGATCAGTGTGCCCTTTGCTTTGACCAACCCTGCGGTGTCGGACATCACTGTGACTGCAGTGAAGCAGGTGTACCAGTCGCCCTGGAGAGGCAGCGTCCACCAGAGCGACACCTGGGTCTGGATCGACAACTTCTGCCTCCTGGTACAGTAACCGTGAGCTGTTCATCTCTCACTCAGATTCAGAACACTTTCCCCCGATCGTCTGTTGATCATTTTGATCATTAGTGAAATCACCGATGGGATGAAAACTCTGCATATGTCTCGTTATGGCCTTTCAAATGTGTTAGCTTTGGCTTTAGTAACCTGGGACAGACACTTCTTCTTTATTTTACATTTGAAATGTCACAGACAAACACTTCGAATTAATCTCATAATGATTACTCAAACGTATGTGGGTAACACTTTAAAATAAGGGTACATTAGTAACCATTAGGTGATGCAGTCATAAGCATGAACAAACAGCTAACTTATATGTCCAGTAATCATTTTCGAATGGTGTTCATGTTGTCTAAGGTATTTATTCACACGTTATCTAATAGTTAATAAAAATGCTGTTAACATTTAGCAAATACAATGATAAGCACTGAGAAACCCTTTGGTTTACATTTATTGAGGTTTACATGTTGATTAAGTTACAAAGTAATATGAGTCGATGGTTTCATACAGATGTTAAGGAATAATATGTATATGTATATAATAATATGTCATGAAGTTCACAGCTAAGCCACTTAATTAAGAAAAAAAAAACTGTTTTTAACGTTTATTTAAGTGCTCTGTCTTTAAACATGTTATCAACTCTACAATAAGGGACACATGCACAAAAAGGCCAAAAAGCAAAGGGAAAGCTGCGTTTTAAGAAATACGCATGTAAGCGTGGACAGGTCGATCTAAGTCTGTGTCAGGTTTTCCGCTCTGCGAATGTTACTCACTGGCCTCTAAACGTCCTGCAGATGCTGGGAGGAATACCCTGGCAGGTGTATTTCCAAAGAGTCCTGTCTGCCTCCTCCGCCACCTACGCCCAGGTCCTGTCCTTCCTGGCTGCTTTCGGCTGCCTCGTCATGGCTGTGCCCTCCGTTCTCATCGGAGCCATCGGGGCCTCCACAGGTTAGAGCGCTCATACATGAGATTGCAGATGCACAGACTACGTGTGTGTGTTTGTTTGTTTGTGGGGAGGCTCTGGATGGGTCCGTGTTGCCCTTAGATCTGAGAGAGCCTGGTAAATAGCAGCTGGTTCCCCTCATCCATAATGAAGCAGCAATCCATTTAATAACCACGCTGCTCCTGTAAATATTACATTAGAGCGAGGCGAGGGACCAAATTAGAGGTCTGATCTCCAGATTTTTAGGCGTCAGATTCCTCGGTGAACATCTGAATTTCACAGTTTGTTTCGTTTTAACAAGAAAAAAAAAACAACTGAGAAATGAGTTCTCACGACAAACTTAAAAATGAAGGGTTAGGGTTAGGTGAAGGTTCCACATCATCTATTTGCATTTTACTGGTTTGATGAGCCTAAATTTGTTAAAACAGCAACATTATTTTCTGATATTTTGACATCATAACATGAGAATTACAAATTGTTTTGTGTCTGAATCGAGTGGAAAAGTTGACTGTGTGATGAGATTATTAGATATATTAACATATTTTTTTTTTTTCATGTTCATTAAATCTTTCCCTCCTCCAGACTGGAACCAGACAAGTTACGGTGCCATCGCCCCTAAAGACAAGGAGCAAGCGGACATGATTCTACCCATCGTGCTCCAGCACCTTTGCCCGCCATTCGTCTCTTTTTTCGGCCTCGGTGCGGTGTCTGCAGCCGTCATGTCATCTGCAGACTCTTCCATCCTCTCAGCGAGCTCCATGTTTGCGAGGAACATCTACCAGCTCGCCTTCAGACAGTCGGTGAGTACCGGAGCAAAATGCGACAAGACCCAATTTTTGGGGGGCTTGTTCTGCGTATGCAACGATCCCTCTCCCACTCCTCTCTGTCTCCTCAGGCGTCCGACCGAGAGATCGTGTGGGTGATGCGCATCACCATCTTTGTATTCGGCGGCCTCGCCACGTTGATGGCGTTGGTAACCGGGACGGTTTACGGCCTGTGGTACCTGAGCTCCGACCTGGTTTACGTCATCATCTTCCCTCAGCTGCTCAGCGTGCTGTTCGTCAAAGGCACCAACACGTACGGCTCGGTGGCCGCCTACCTGTTCGGCATGTTGCTGCGCATAGGTGGAGGTGAACCCTACCTGCGCCTACCTCCATTCATTTACTACCCCGGCTGGACCACTGAGCAGCGGATGCACCCCATCACTGAAGAAATGGAGGAGGTCGTCATCCAGAAGTTCCCCTTCAAAACCGTCTCCATGCTCGCCTCCTTCCTGGGTAACGTGGCCGTCTCCTACCTGGCAAAGTACCTGTTCGAGAGCGGCAAGATTTCACACAAATACGACATTCTCGACGCGGTGGTGTCCAAGCACAGCGGAGAGATTATGGATAAGACGACACTTGTGACTCGCGGCAACAACATCGGGCTGTCGGAGATGTCGTCCGTCAAGCCGCGGCTGAGCGTGACCTTGGCGGCCGCCTTCACGCGCCGTGACACGCTGCCGAAGGAAACGGTGGAGGAGGAGGAGGAGGAGTCCAGCCCCGACTCCTCTCACCATGATCACGAATGACAAACTCAGGATGTGATAAAAAAGAATTGAAAAAAAAAAAACATATGTGACTTGACTGCCAGAGAACCGGTTACTCTGTCAGAAACTCCCAAGTAAACATCCGCCCACTGGACTACAAAGTTCCACATCCCGCCTACCGTGATTGGATAACAGCCACGTGTCGGGATATATAGTGTAGCAGCTTGCTGAGTGCCCGGACATGACGCTGACGCATCAGACACACACATACATTCATATAGTACCTATAGATAGTTGGATGTACTGTATAATCATGTATTTTTTAAAACTGGTTTATGTTCAGAGACTCTTAAAGGGACAGTTCACCCAAAAATCAAAAATACATAATTTTCCTTTAACCTATAGTCTCATGTATCCCATCTAGACTGTTCTGCTGTGAGATGGTGAGCTTCGGTGATATCGGCTTTCTCGTGAATATAATGGAACTAGATGGCACTCGAGGAAGCCCAGCAGCTCAGCATGTCTTTTGCAGAAACCAGAGACGTGCTCACTCAAGATAATCTGCGCTTCTTGTTTTGAGCGGTCTCATGTCCGAAAACAAGTTTATTTCAAGCACCTATTCATGGATGTGAGGCTCTTGCACGTGACAGTGCTGGATGTAAACATGAAAGGTGCTCTCCTCAGTCGATCTGTAAGGTTAGCTAGTTTAGCTTAGTGAGCTAACCTCTTGGCCACGAGGGGAGCCACACTTCCCAGAATAGTTCCGGCATGAGACTGCTCACAGCATGGTCTGTGGACCATTATCTGCTCTATTTATAATTACCCATACAGATAAATGGCTGATAATATAAACCTCTCATTATTAGAACAATAATTTATTGGGCTGGTATATATATTGTGCACTCCTACTGTTGAATTTATACATTTTTGTGCCATCAGGTTTCATTCAAGATGGCCCATTTTTTTCACAACTCACACCAAAACGTTACAGATGGATAAACGCCGCTTCATATAAGAGAAAAAAATGCAGATTTGTGATTTGGGGGTGAGCTGTCCCTTTAATATGATTAATTTCATTGTGTCTCATACAAAGCTGCAGATGAGATGCTGCGTAAAGAGGTAAAATATCAGATCATAAATGTGACGAGGAACAAAACAGACGACCTGACAGCACAACCACAGCTTGGATGGAGGGTATTACGTACCGATATATTTGCCGATTAGATAAAAGCAATAACGCATACACACACACACTTCAGCACCTGTACAGCGATTGTGAGGAAAACCTGACGGTGAGAGAGTGTAAGTAAAATCGATCCACATCGGCAGATGATGCAAAACGGGACATTTTACCGCTTCAGTATGTCACATCACACTGATAACTCTGTCATGTGTAATCAGATTCACATTAGTGGCAGGAAAAAACAAAACAAACAAAAAAAACTGGTTTTAGACTGTAACGACATCAAGTGAAATACTTCAGACACTTTTGGCAAAACTCCTTTTGTCTGATGCAGTTTATGCCGGGCGATCGTGTCTCTCGTGTGTGTTATTAATTATTACTGATGAACGAAGAATCGAGACAGAAACAATCCATGTATCATGCTGAGTAGAAAATATACAAGCAGTAGTGACGGTAGTGGACTTGAAGCATTAGCTAATATTCTCTTTAATGTCGGTTTTAATCATAAGAATCCGTAAGAAGTAGTGTTTTAAAGTTATCTTGTATTTTAACTGCCTTAACAAAGCTCAGAAGAAGAGACACTTTTCATTTCCACAGTCGTGACCGGACCGTCGGTCAGGCTGCAGCAAACAAAGACTTGAACATGAATGTAACCTCGACAAAAAAGATCTAATTATATCACGTTGTGTGTTTCAACTGCTGTTTGTGGGTTTATTATTATTATTTTTTTGTCTTTTCTGTTGTTTTGTGATTTTGCAAAGTCAAATATTAACTGTTGGGGGAAAAATGTGGCGACAGATTCTGATTCACAAATCTGTACTTGATTCATTGTTTTAACAGCAGCGTGCAGATTATTTTCTCTGTGTTGTGTATGTTTGTATGAATATGGAGAAGAAAAGATATATAGAGATAAATAATGCTGGTTACAGTTTATTCACATGAGATGGAGAGGCTGACGTCTAAATGTTTATTTATTTTTGATGTTATAAAAAGATGAAACAATAAAAAATAAGAAATTATTTCAGAATTTCAAAGTATATAAAGTCTACTTTTGTAATCAGATAAAATGGGCAGCTCATATTCATTTAAATTCTCTGGCTCTTGTTGAAAATCAACTTGAAGAATATTGCATATGAGGTTTTGCTTTTAAAATTTCCACTGTATGTATTTACTCATTTAATTAATTTTTTTTTTTTCTTTTTTAGCTTGTCGGTCATGATGCTGCAGTATAACATTGTGATCCTTTCAGGAACGAGGTTTGGTTTTGTGGTTTAAATGTATTTATTTTCCTGACCTTCATGGCAGAGCAGAATAGATGCAGACTTGGGCCTCTTGGCGTATCATATGGGTTTAACCGAACATTTATTTTTTTTTCGGCGCCTGAACGTTGTATATTCATAATCTTTGCTATTCGTTTTTTAAATGTCTAGTTTTTTTTCTCTTCAAGCTCCAAAGAATCATTTCTGTGTTGCAGGGTCATGATGGTTTTGTTTCTTCCCATCACTCAGACCACTCGGATTAATCTTACAAGCCCTTTGGAGGATGTTTGTTTTACAGCAACATGGAGCCAATTTTAAAGGAGCACTACATAGTTTTTGGGAAGAAATTTGAATCAGAAGACAAAGATCTTATTGACTGATTTTATGCCTAAACAAATACTTAAATAAACAAACTCTCTTTGTTTTCATGGCTGAATAAACTAAGTAAACAAAGTGACCTTAAAGGACGACACAGTTTCAGACTGTTTTACTTTGTTTATATGTGGCGGACCCTGCCACCTTTCTAGCTTCAAACAGTGTTCTTGGGACCATATGTTCCTCTGAGAACAGCTTGTTTATTCAGTTATGGAAAAATAAACATATCTGAGTTTGTTTTATTACCTCATTAATTGTAAATGTCTTCTCCAAAACTACACAGTGCCCCTGTAATGTTTTTTTATGTGCTCATTTCCATGATTTTTCTCTTTCTGTCTTGACAGAGCTATCTCAGTTCACTTTCCAAGACCTTTCAGCTGCCTGTTGTTGTAAGATATCTATATTTTTGAAGGCGCCTTTCTTTAGAAAAAGGCTTACATTGAATTTGCAGCCGGTCCGGGCTCTTTCCAGCCCTGCCAGGCCCTTCAGCTAGCTGGGCGGCAGACAGAGAAAGGGAACGTGTCCCAAAACGTGACTGAAATTACAATCGCTTGGCTTGCATCTTTGTCCCCCTCCATGACCACAGTGAAAGACGGTATCTTAAAATAGCTCCGGTTATTTACATTACCTTAAGTGCTGTGCTCTCTCTCTCGTCTGGGACTCGGGGAGGAGCCATCCGGGGGGTGGGTGGGGTTGCTGGTGGTCAGGGAGGGGAAGCTGGATGTGGGTGGGGTTTGGAGTGGGCGTAGCTTTCTGGCGCCCATTTTGCCGTCAGACCCACCAACCCTGATGCGCAGGAATGACGCAGGTGCCCCGCCCGCCCACTGCGCCTCCTCCCCTCATCGCCGGCGTCCTTTTCGACGTCCTTGAGAACTGAGACCAATCCCATAAAAAGAACAAGAGGGTGGAGGAAAAAGAGGGAGAGTGTCCCATCTCCATTCATAGAAAGTACCTCACAGAGCACTCATGGTAATTAACAATTATGAAGGAAAACTGTCGCTGGTCCAAAACCCAATCCATTTATTTACGGCTTTACGTATGAGGGGGGGATGGTTGGGGGAGGGTTTGTGTGTTGGACTCTCTCTTTGAGAGCATTTGGATTTAAACCAAAACAGATTCATTCATTCATGACTGCTGGGTATATTTAGAACGTCCTAGAAGACGTAGAACGACCAGTGCAAACTATCGCTGCTAATTATTCTAATCCGTAAGTGCCCTGAATGAAGATTTTTCACTTTTCATTTATCAAGTAACGTCGACTGCTTGATCAACTGGTCGTAAAAAAATATAAATAAATAAAAGAAAACCTCCCGCACAGCTGCGTTCTCACTTTCCCTCTTGATCTGGAGGAAGAGTCTAATTAGATCCCAGAAGGAGAACCAGCCAGGCTTCACACTCTGGCCTGCGCACAGACACCACGTTTAAACATGTGAGGCCATTTTTTCCCATCACTACATGTTATCTCCTGCAGCTGTCCGGCTTATTTTTCAAAACCTTAAGAGATAAAAGAGAATTCTGGGAATCAAGGTCCCACCGGAGCACTTTGGCTCAACGTGGACACGAGGAGACGAGATTACAGAGAGCAGACGCTGCATTCAGATAGACATCTGTAATGAGCCGGAGTCGGGCATAACTTCGGAGAGAGGACTCAAAGCAAGGTGACTGTCCAGGTTATCGCAGCGCTCACAGGGAATGTCACTCCTGAGGAGAAACGATTTTTGTTTTAAAGGTGCAATGTGTAGTTCTGGGGATGAAAGCTGAATAGAACGAGATGAGAAAAATCTGATGCTTTTTTTTTTTTTACTTCATTGGTTGTTCATTCAGTAATCAAATTACTTTCTCAAAGTTTGCATTAATACACTGTAAATATAAACTTCTTTCTATTCCTACATTTGCTCTGAATAACCTGAATTGAATGCCATTTAACAAACATGATAAGAGTTTGAATGATGGGAGGAATTGTTCTTTGCAGGGACTGTCTATTTGATAAAGATACTATTCAAGTGCATAAGGCGAATTTTAGGAGCCCACATTATTCGGGCTTAACTCATTCTAGCAAACAGAAATCATTATCTCTAAATCTAAACCTCTGCTGCTTTGATGTTGACTATTCTTTTTCCATCTGTCACAAGTTCCCTAACATCATCTGACTGAGTCTCCACACACTGTCCACCCAGTGTGTCTGTTTCACAGGCTGGAGAATGGCTTTTGTATTTCTTTGCTGATAGCTCAGTTGCCTCATTTAAAAATCTAGAAAAATGTTCTTTCTCCCTCTACACAGAAAAATCCAGGATCTGTATGAATTTCCAAAGTTTAACTGCTGAAAAACCCAACATCTCCTTCTCAGCTGTCTGTTTTCTGCATATGTGCACATACGTTACACTTGTGGAAGCTGTCCGCTGGACCTCACTTGATGTTATGAAATCCTGCTCCTGCCTACACGTCTTCATCCCAAAGATTTAAGACGGACGCAGGGAAACTTCGCCCCTTGAGCTGATCCGAACAGCAGCAACATCATCCTTCACAGTGAAGGTCCAACATTCAAGTTAAGCACATTTTTGGTTGGACGGGTCGGCTTTGATGTTTCATATTTTTGTGTGATTTGAACAGGACGTAGAGCATGACGCGTGCTGATCTGGATCTGACATCTCTCCTCTCTCCGGTCAGCGTGACTCAAGGCAGCCTATATCTCATCTGAGGCCGAGGCACCACCATCGCATCGGCAGGCTGCTATTTATGTCCCTCTTAAGTAATGTCCCCTTTAATTTAATTGCAGGGCCGATCATTGAAACAATGGAACAGGGGCGTGGGATGGAGAAGGAGGAAAGAGAAAGAAGCGGTGCACGTTTGAGAAGGAGAAATGTGAGGGCACGTTTGCAGTATATCAGTGTGAATGTTGAGGGGACAAAGGTGTGTGCTTATAAGACACAGACACAAAGTACATACACATGTGCAGACACACACCGTACAATAATGTCATGTCTAATCGTTTCCCATATATCTCTCCATCTCCTCCATTAGTCTCTCCAAGCAGCTGAGGAGCATCTTTTAGCTAAATGAATGTAGCGGCTGCTCTAATCGGATCAGCCTGGAGAACCTAATTACAGATCCGGCTTTTTGTTCCACTCGGCCCCGGCTGCAGGTAGACCGTCTGGGGCTCACCGCAGGAATGAGGCGACTGCTCTGCAATCAGCAGAGCCCCCTGATTCTTAATGAGTCGAAGCCATGAATCAGCTCCACTGACTTGGAATTAGAGCCACAAGTCAAATAGTCACTCAGATGCTGCGAGACTAGGGGTTTTTTACAAGCGGCTGAGAGCCGTCAGCTCCGACAGATCAATGAGAATCTAATTGCTCTATTGGGCCTGCACGTGATTCAGAATAAGACACAAAAACACTGTTGGATATAGATTCAAGTGCAGACCATTCATTTCTATATAATGTTGCTTTAAACACAAAGTGATGTGCCTACAAAATCCTAAATCACATGTTCAGTCCAGATCTGAACTGAATCAGTAGAACTACAACATTATTCATTCATTCAGAGTTTATTTAAATCAGACGAATTGTTGAGAGCAATCCTTAAAAGAGAATAATGCACACAGAATTGCTCATTGCTAATGATGGTGGCACATTTCATGGCAGCTGTGAACATTTAAAAAAAAAAAAAAAAAAGGAATTTATTTTCCTTTTCCCATTTCCATTTATTTCCTATTTTCTTATTTCCAAAATGTTGCAGTGCCTGGAGCTCATGTCACTGCCTCATCTTGTACATTATGGTTTACTGTTCAAAGATTCAGTCTCAAGTTCCAGTTCAACTTTACTGTCATAAATTTTAGAATAACAATGAAATTCTCGTGCTGTGACTCTCTCTGCCACATCACAAAAAGGCGAGACCAACAGAAACTCTGCTGTAACTCTCATATTGTGGATGATTAAACCAAAAAGTGACTAGTGCTACTAAAAGTATTACAAAGTTTAATGTTTTAAACAAACAACAAAAAACAGAAGCTTTTCATCCCTCATTGCTATTAGTGTAATATTGTCTGAACTGACTGTTGTAAATTTGTTGATGAGAATTAGTCACTGTCAGACAGAATTATAATTATAATCTGATAAATCATCAGTGACGAGCACACAAAATGTGGTCATATTTTGATAAACGTGCTGCCTGATGTTATAATTTTCCCTGCCATGCAAGATGTTGCCCTCAGCCCGTCTCTTTGATAAAGACAGTTTTTTTTTTTTCTCAGTCCATAGAAAGTCAGCGGGGAGAATAATGTAGCGGCCACACACACATACAAAAGCGTACACCAGCCCCAGGGGACCTGTTCACTCCCCCCGAATGAAGCTGCTGAGGGATGGAGGGAGGGATGGAGGGAGGATGGGACTCATGTGAGCCATTCACATACACACATGCATGCACAAGGGCCCTGGCGGTGGTGATGGGATGGGTGGGGGGTGGGTGACACAAACACACAGAAGTAAAGATGTGAGGTTTCTGCTGTGTGTTTGTCATCTTTTCTGTTTTCATATTGTGAAGATTTCAGATGCGAGAACATCTTTTTTACCTACATAATTCACTGTAATTTTTGGTGTGTTTAGTTAGCACAGGGTTATTTTAAACTGCCTTCATCAGGTTAAGGGACAGCAATGGCGACGGATAAGAGAAGAAACAAAGGACAGCGAAAGGAAGAAAATGTTCGGGGTCGTCATTGTACCTCTTAGCTCATCACGATGCATCAGCCTCCAGCCCCGCCCTGTCTTATGTGCGTGTGTGTGTGTGTGTTTGAGGGTCTTTAGTATCAGTCTAGGCTGAGTCCGAGCCAGAGGATCCATTAGTGCTGATTGAGGAGCACAAGGGTGCAGACGTAACCCTGAGAGAAGGTGACGAGAACACACACACACACACACGCACACATTCCAGTCCAGTCCAGTTCCATAAAGCATGAGAAAAGCTACAGACACACACGCGTGCACACAGTTGAGGGAGGGATGAATATGCAGTTGAGCCACAATAGTAGAAATGATTTGAACCGTAGTTCTCTGAAGTCATGTAGGAAATGCACAAACTGAAGCCTCGTCAGCGTAGGAAGAGAACAGGTGCTACTCATCATATTAACGATGACTCTGTGATTCAAGTGTCCCAGTAAATTATGACAGTGTGACAATAAGTCATTATGAAAATTACCACAACGCTAAAACTGCGTTTTCTGTGAGCAACGCCACTGTCGTAAGTACAAATTTCAGGTCTGTAACAATTTGCCAGACATACATAAAAAATATTCATTTTTCCACAAATTTGTATCAGTTAGCTGAAGGTAAAAATGTTAAGGCCATCTAACATAATGCATTTGTATGAACAGAATAGAATTGAGCCAACTAAAACAATCATTTAATGCTCAGGAAAACACATTTAAGCTTAACCAACCTGTCTCTCATTTGTATTAGTGAAATCAAACTTTAAGTTCAGTTAGTTAAAACCTTAGGTTACTCTAATTGGTTTGACATAATTATAGTTTGTCCACAGGTTCCACACAAATGAATGTGGTACACCCAACATCATTTTGTTATCTCCTTTATCAGCCAACACAGCAGTTAAAGATTTGATGAACCTGGTCAAAAAATCCCAAAATACAAAATCCAATACATTTAATTAGAAGTGCATCTGTTAGTCTATTAATCAATTACTCAATAACTAATGTCATGACTCAATGATGATGCTCCGTAGGACAGGTCGGCTGCCACTCCAGAGTTTCGTCATTTGATGCGTTTGGAATGAACTTTTCTTACAAATAGCACCTTTAAAAAAAATAAATAAAAGTTCAATTCTCTGCTCAAAGCTTCATAAATGTGAATCTTTTCTGGTTTACTTAGCCCTCTTGACAGTAAACTGAATATCTTTAAGGTGTAGGAAGGTGCAAAGTCAAGTCGCTTACTCTTTTTTTTCTTGCTTGCTGTTTTGTCATAAGCTGTGTTTTCTCCTCTTTTAAGGGACAAAGACACTGTTAGCAACAAGCTGGTGACTATGGTGGAGCATTTAGCCGCTAAGGCAGCAGATGTTTGGTAGAGATCAAACACAGAGCTTAAAAGATGAAGATGAAGATGAAAAAGAACATGCTGTAAGTTTAGGGTTTCCTCTGTGTCCAAAAGACCAGTTATTCAAGATGTAAAAAATAAACCGCTCTGAAATTCTGTTTTTAATTTCTTAACTCCTCGCCGTGTTGTCGTGATGAACAGGTGCACTCTACGGTAATGTTTACAGCTTGATGAAGATGATGATGAAGAAACCCAAACTGTTGTTTCATAACCTTTTAACTGTGTTTTTATCATAAATAGTTCACTTAGGGGCTGTTTGAAAACTGTGAGCAGAACCACACCGCCAGACCAAATCGAAAACACGTGAACATCGAGTGTCTTGGCTAAAATCAGAAATAGTCTGGCGGAGACAGGACTTTACATGAGTGCTTCTGTGTTGACAGGGGGGGAGAGGAGGCTTCTGCCTCTCATCTCTGTCTGCGTGTCAGACGGGAGCAGGGAGAGGATCACTGGAGAGGAGCTGGGTGAGGGCCACAGAGGGGAGACAGCACACGGATGATGGGCCGGGTGCTGCAGAGAGCACTGAGACTGCGTTGAGGAGGTCACACTCCAGCACACTGCGGAGTGACAGTGTTGGGCTGGGTGTCACATCAGGAGGTTGCCTTATTGTCACAAGCAGGAGGTCGCATGATTGACGTGATGACGTAATACACACACCGCGCGCGCACACACACACACACACGTTTCCTTTACATTTACATACACTTGCAAAATGTACAAATGTGATACCATGTTTGTTTTTCAGTGGAGATGAAGATGTTGCTGTATGAAAACAGGTTAACTTATTATCGCTATTCAATACATACATTTACATTTTATCATATGTGCTTTCCAGTATTTTTTCATATTGTGTAATCTATAGATATTCAGTAGATACAGTATACATCTGTCCTGTCCCCCCTGCAATTACCTTCTGACCACAAGGTGGAGCTACGTGGACTAAAACATAGATACAACCTCCTATAACTTTGACATTTGTTTAGTTTTCTTCTCTGGAACGGACCTATTTTACATAAAATATATGATAACAAACAAGATTAGGAGTGTGACCCCCTTACATCCAAAACAAAGTATCATTTCAGAAATCTGGTTTAGATAACAAGTACCAAATACTGTGCTGTCCTTTCCTTCCAACATACAGTCTACACTCAACACAACATAAAGCAGGCCTCAGCCTTACGTGCTAAAAGCTGCTGATAAATACGAGAACTGATGTATCTAAGACAGAGCGCCATATGATGACTAAATGAGCTGCCATATCTCTTAACCTTCAGACTTTCTTGGAAACACCCGAGGAGCTAAATGTTACAACTTCCTCCAGCCAATTATCTTCTGCCAGACTCCTGAGGAAAAACTGTAGCATTGAAGACACAGACACGAGGTCCAGACTGGACAGAGGAGGAAGATTTAAGTGTGTTGTGCACAGAGAGACATTTATTTTATTGCAACCTTATTGTTTTAGTGTTATTAATGTGAAAAAAACACATCTCTAATAAACAGGGGGGATAAAGTAAGAGCTTTAGCAGAGGAACTGAGCCAAAGCACAAACACAACAGCCTCACAAGTCACTTTTTGATTCATTGCTTTTCAAATGGTGTTTCCAGTTTTTTGGACACGATGAGGTTTAAAGCTGCAGTGAGCATCTCAATCACAGTAACACAAGGACAACAACCTGCATCTTCAGTCACCGTCCACTAGATGTCACTGTATTCCAAAGATTATAAAGCTGGCTGATGCATTTGTGCTCTGAAGAGAAAGCAACAAGTTCATGTGCTTTCCTTTGAAAAGCTCAACCACAAAATCATTAGTGTGTAATGTAGCACACTGTGGTGTGACTTGGTTTACTGTGTGTTTTGCGTTTATTTGGGCAATAAACTACCCTCAAAATATGAGTACGGGGAGGGTGGAGATCGTTTTTTAAAGTGTCCAAAGAGAACACTTACACTCAGTTACTTGTAATGATGCCATCAGATACACTAATGAACAAAAGATGCACAAGGTGGAGCATCTTTGGTGTACTATTCATACAATATGATTAGATTAGATTAGATTAGATTAGATTAGATTAGATTAGATTAGATTAGATTAGACTAGATTAGATAGGTGTTATTTTTCCCACAACAGGGAAATTCACTTGTTACATCAGCTCAAGATGCAAGTACAGGAAAAAGAATCAGACAAATACACATAGTTAAATAGAAAATAGATAGTAAAAACTGTATGTACGTATCGTGAATACTGGGATACTGTGACACCCCTAGTTTGATGAAAATCCATCAAAATAAAAAAACTAAAAAAACTTCATAATTACATGAAAAGTTGACTTGGAAGTATGCTTTCTGCTAAAGTGAGCTTCTTCATATTCATCTTAATCAGCACTCCCACCGTTGCAAAATATGTCTAATCCATTAATAAATGCTTGCTTTTCTATATCAGATTGAGTTCAGTCTCTGAATGTGTTCCATAATGATGTTTATTCTAATCAACGTCACACACATCTGAATGACTTTAACTCTACTGCATCATTTCTACAGGCTGTATCTGTACCTTGAATGTTTCTAACAAGAAAGAAATGTTTCTTTTTTCATAACTCAAATGGATTGTGATCGGTGTTCTCTCTTTCAAATAGCTGCTACTTTTTTTATGCATCCAGCAGCTCAGCATCTACGACAACAAGCCTATTACATCTCACTCAGATTATGAGTGATAATGTCAGCGTCCCTCCTCAGCAGAAATTCTGGTGCGTGGACTGAAATATGATGAATACAGCCTACACTGCGCATCAAGACCAGATCAAAGAGATTTGTGGTGTTAAGATGAAATCGATCCTGTTTTAAGGCTTGCGTGGGCTTGAGGGAAAGTGCAGCCTCTTTTCAAGGGATTCTGGAGACACCACAGATCAGTCAGACTAGCTTTATCTTTAAAGCAGAGGTTTTTTTGGTACGTCATGCGTATTGAACTCTGTTACTCGGTTTTTCAGTGGGTGTTCTCATAAAGACCCCAGGCACACATCCTGCCTCCCCTCCCAGCTGAACAGGAAAACAGGGGGTTCAGTGGTAGAGCCCTCTTACATTTCATCTCGGTAGGAAATGATTGACTCCTAGCCAAGAGGATGTATTCAGCCTCCACTACATGAATTTGATGGTTCCCGTCAAACCCAATGCGGCTTTGCCTCTTTATGCAGGGTTCAAATTCCGAAGCTAAAACGTGGGAGGCCTTGGGATACGTTTAATTCCTGGGGGGGCCCAGATGATTAAAATACTCCGTGACAACTATGACAATTAATGTAACACTCCCCCGAACTTTGGCATGCATCCTTTTTGCATGGTTCCCTAAAATAAAACCACACTTTGACGGCCATCATGCACAACAGCACATAAATAATGCCTAAAAAAAATATTGCATCAAGCATTTACAATTCATTAAGAAGTCCTGTAACTGTCATCGGACATTACATTTACTGTATGCGTACAAAATAATCTCACTTCAGGGACAATTTAGCAGGAGCTCTCCATTATATCATGTCCAGTTGTCGTGAAATTGAAGATGTAAGTAAATATAAACATCTATAATTCAACAGCGACAGGGTCTTGTGATAGGATCAAAAGCTCCAGAGTACCCACTGTACTAAACAGATCCTTAAGTTAGAAAAAGCTGTTTCCAAAAAAAAGCAATAACAAATGATACAAGTCTGACCTACAACTGTTTAGAATCCCTCTACTCATTTCACGTGACAGATTATATAATGTGTTATCTACATCCTGGAGCTTTATGTAAACATAATGGATGGAGAGTTGTCATGGCTGCCATGATAACTTCGTCTTCATAATAATAACAGCTTGTCTGCTTCTAGTGAGAGTGTATTAATGTTATCTACAGAGAGGACTACACTCTATCACATTTTCCGCAGCTCTACAGCGCAGATCTCGATGAATATATGACACATCTTTGCAGCATGCTGCAGGATGACAGAAACATCCTGTCACACATATCGCCACAACCCGATTCCACTCGAAGCTGTCACTGAATTTGTCATGAAGGTATTACAGCAGACGGTACAAAACGTTTACCATCCATCAAGGTTATAAAGGTCGACAAATCTAAACCAGCTGTTATTAAAGATTACTGTTAAACTGAGTAAGTGTTGTTGTACTTGACCGTGGCTGATATGTGCATTATGAAGATTTATTAAGTCTTAGTGTGCGCTATAGCTACAGGATGCATCACATAAGTGTTACCTCTCCTTTTATTAAACACACTATTTTCAACTCCATTACAAGTAAAAGTCTTGCACTTACACAGTGTTACTTAAGCAGAAGTACAAAAGTCACCTACCGGCAGTTGAACAATTTCATTTCAATTTAACTTGCAGTTATGACTGCAGTTGTAAGTAGCCTATAATTAGAGCCTGACTAATTTGTAATTTTTGGGGCCAATCCCAAAAATATGATATCAATATATCGGCCATTATATACAAACTTTTTTTCAGTGATCCTATTTCACCCAGTACAGCATAAACATCCACACAGATGTCTCTGTGATCAGCCAACATCGGCTGATAATACTGGCCTGTTGTTTGGTCTCAACCTGTAATATTCTCAAGGCATCATTATTAGCTAGACTCCAAAAGTTTGCTTTTTTGTAGTTTGAACAGTGTGCAGTACACAGTTGTATACAATGACGTCAAAGCAAAATAAATCATTACCAAGCTATATAGGCGGCTTCTTAATGCAGCCTAACAAAAGCTGGGTCAAAGTCCATTTTCTCTGCTTAAGTTGGTAGTTGAATCCGTAATATTGTATGACATTTTATATGTAATTTACATGTCTTGTATTTAAAATCTTACTGTGGTAGGTAGGCTAACTAGCGATCAAAAGATGTAGAAGACTAAAACGTACATTAGCCCATGTTACAATAATTTCCACTGTGAAGTAGAAGTAATAAATGGAGAGGTGTAGTTTGTTGTCCAGGTTAGCATTTTTTGCACATCCGGTTCCCGCATCCCAAGACTGTTATTTTCTTTAAATCCATTGGCGGATGCTAACGATTGGCTAAATGAGACTAAAGAAGTTGTTAGACATTAAACATCATCCACTCACTATCAGGCCGACTGTAGATCTATCAATTTATAAAAAAAAAAAACTGTATAGAAATCATGTAGTTGGACGCTAATAGCATTGGTGACGTTTAGGTCAAAGCAGTTTTATAGCCTAACATTAGCTTTTTACTTCTAGCTATTTAATTTTACGCTTTGAAAATCCAAAAGGCGGTGTTCATTATTGAGAGGCTGTCTTCACAGGCTTTTTATGGAGGGCAATGCTAACATCTGTGAACAAAAAAGAATCATAACATATAAAAACAATAATAAATGCAGTGATACAATGCAATACATTTCTGGATTCAGGGTGAACAGAGAAGTCGCTTGTTTTGGGCTTGTTTGCATAGGCCCACTTGCTTGTTTCTCTCGCAAGATCTGGCAACACTGCTCTAGGCTAGCATAAAATTAGAATAGGTTTACTAAGGTAAAAGGGACCTCAAAGTTGTGCTTTTGTTCAGTGCAAAGTACAAATACTGAGGGGTTAAAAACGTGGTAATGATATGTGAGTTTTACAGATTTTTGGGGGGTGGACGGATCAAAGCTAACTGGCAGCTAACCTGACATTAGCTTTCTACTTTGTGTAAATATTTTCCTGGTTAAATGAATGTGTCAAGATCTTAACAAGAAGATTACAAATATTTCCCATAATGTTCCTTGTAGCAGTCGACAGCACCCCGATGATGTCAAGATGATTTGGTTTGTGAAGTGTTGCGCAGGGAGGGTGAGGCTTACAGGGAGCCCCTGAAGGCAACATTGTGATTTCTCAGAGCTGTCCAGTGAACAGTTAATGTCTCTACCGCCCTTCTCCTTCTCTTCTCTTCTCCTCCCACACAGCCAAACCAATACAAACATTTCTGCACAGGGAGGAGAGAGACTCACCAACTGTCCTTCCTTGTTAGGGAACCCACAGGGAGGGACACTGCTGCAAGAAGAAGAAGAAGAAATGGCACAAGCCGACAAAACTTTCCCTGAGATCGTGGAGTTGAACGTGGGCGGGCAGGTGTATGTGACCCGACTCGAAACTCTCACCGCGGTCCCCAACTCTCTCCTGTGGACCCGGTTCACCCAGGGCTCCCCGCAAGAGCTGCCAAAAGACAGCAAGGGCCGCTTCTTCTTCGACCGGGACGGCTTTCTGTTCCGCTACATTTTGGACTACTTACGGGACTCTGAGCTCTTCCTGCCCGAGTTTTTCAAGGAGAGGAGGCGGCTGCAGAAAGAGGCGGACTTCTTCCAGCTGCCGGAGCTTTCCAGGCGCCTGGCGGCGGGCAGCAAGGACAGCTTGTGCGCGGAGGACAGCGGGGAGCCGGAGGAGGCTGAGCTGACGAGCCCGGTCACCTCCTCCTCCTCCTCCTCGGACAGGACCACCGTGCGCTCCCCCGGGGCCAGCTCCGGCTACATCACCATCGGGTACCGAGGCAGCTACACCATCGGGAGGGACATCCAGGCGGACGCAAAGTTCCGCAGGGTCGCCAGGATAACCGTGTGCAGCAAGATCTCTCTGGCCAAGGAGGTCTTCGGGGAGACCCTGAACGAGAGCCGCGACCCGGACCGACCCCCCGACAAGTACACCGCCAGGTACTACCTCAAGTATAACTTTCTGGAGCAGGCGTTCGACCGGCTGGCCGAGGCTGGTTTCCACATGGTGGCCTGTAACTCCACCGGGACGTGCTCGTACGGCAGCAACGACCCGGGGGAAGACAAACTGTGGACCAGCTACACCGAGTATGTTTTCAGCCGGTGAACAAGAGCCACTAACTAATCACCAGTTAGAACAGTTATCACATAAATTAACACCCCGCAAGTGTCAGTTCAGCCTCATGTAGTCACAGTTTCATGTGTGAGTTTGTTTCGGCTCTGTTTGAGATCAGCCAGAGTTTAACTTCTCTGTGTCTTTTTTATTATTATTATTTTTTTAATACTTCCTCTGGTTCTGTAAGACCAGACTCCCAAGTCAAACATGCATCTGATAGGTCAGGTCCAAGTTACTCTTCTGATCTGTCTGGATCTGTGTCCATAGCTGGGGTTTATTTTTAATGCTGCCTAACCTTTAAAATGCCTCCACAAAGTCTGTTTTGCTCAGAGGTGAACGACATGAATGGTTAAGTCAGGGTGGCAGAAATGTTAGGGGGGCTGGTCTTCTTCTGATCCCCGCTGAACCGTGCCCGCATGGCCGTGTTGTTGTAGAGAGGCTTTCTGATGTTCTGAACACATTAACCAGGGCACATGTGCTGTAAATAGCCTGTCGCTTGGTCTGTAATTAGGGGAATCTTTATTATTTTTCTCTTGTGTCTACTCTGACCACTCATACAGCATCACTGCCTTTTAAGATGACACCTTTGGACTTTTTTTTTCATAATGCTACAAATATTCTGTCATGTGCCATCGATGATGAGTTGCTGTCATTGTTTTTGTTTTTTTTCCTCTTCAGCTAATAAAGTGTGACGGTGTAACACTATCCACCTTCATTGTCCCTTTGAGTTTTCAGAATGCTTCCCTCCACATGCAGCACACACAAGGTTGTTGTTTTTTTTAAATATATATATATATATGACATTTGCGAGAGCATCTCATCCACAGTCTGTGTTTTAATTTCATTTAGCACATTTTTTTGTGATCTAATTATCCAGCAGGGGGTTTCCTTCACATGATCAGGCGCACTGGCCTCCTTCATACATTAACAAATGCAGACATGTCAGAGGTCAAACCCAGAGGCCCTCAGCAGACTGTAACCTCAACCACATGGGTTTGATGAGGATTTGACCTGAGTTAAAGTCACATCACATTGTTTGGAACATTAGAATTGCCCTTTATCTGCTGGTGGAAAGAGTACCAAAACCCTCTGCTCAAGTAAAGTGCGGTTATATTACCCAGTTACATCCTGCTGCAGAGTTTGTCAGTATCTGAGGGTTTTCGTCGGCCTGATTGTGTTCAGATTGCTTTGTTGGCTGCAAAAATGCAGATGAAAGTTTTGGATATGCATTGTACCCAGAACTCAAAACACCTCAGTAGATTACATTGTACATTGTGTAATGCATACTTAAGTACGAGGAAGATTACAGACTTTAAAAGAGTACAAGTTCCCAAACAATGACTTAATTACAGTAATCTGGGTAGACGTAATTAGTTACACCCAACACTGCATTTATCACATAAAAAATTCAGAGGTTCCTGAAGAGAGACCGATGATGATGATGATGATGATGATGATGATGATGATGAACTTAGACATGATCCTCCATAAAGTCATGAAACAGTCATGGTACAAAATGCAAGATAACAGAGAAGTCAGCTGAATTGTCTCTATTCAAAACTCCATAAGGATTTTCTTAGTTTTTGCACACTGACAACCCAAATTCAGGAGGAGTGACTCTCTCCATTTTTATTCTTGCACGTTTTACTACCATTTCAGTTATATCACTTGTCCCTCGAGGGAGATTTTAATTTCAGTTGTAGCCAAAATTGAAATTGATGCCAGCAAATTGTTGCCAAAACCAGAACTTGGTTGCCGTAGCAGAGTGTCCTTCTCTGCAACACAGAAGAGCTTTGTTATCTCCCCTGAGCAGGATGGGAAGGAGGAGGAGGTGGAAGGGGAGGACAAGGAGGGGGATTTCTCTTTGGCTGACAAGTACAGTAATCAAATGTCTCTTCCCTTGTGGGATCCTGGGGCACAAATCCAAGCTATCCCAGGATCGAGTCTAATACAAAAAAGGCTTTTTGTGGGCTGTGTTGGAGTGTGCTTGAATAAAAAAAACTGGAGAGAGCAAAATGAATAATATCATTGTCAGATGTGTGGGAGATGTGTCCAGGACCAATGAAGCTCTTTCTGTAAAAACAATATTAAAGGGGATTTGTTCCCTAACTCCCTGTATAAAAACAAATACACCCCCTTATCAAACCAACCACCCCCACACACTTCTGCTACCGAGGAGCTTCATAAGAGCTTCGAAGATACACGTCAGCACAAGAAACCTTGTATCTGCCGTCAGCTGATGCTGCCATCTGGACAGGAAAAAGGAAGGATCGACTGCAACTCTTCCTCTGGTGTGTTCTCCAGAAACAGGACGCATACAGTGCTTGCTGTCCTCGACAAAATCAGACACATTTGTCCTCACTGTTGCATGTTACCCTGCATGTAATCGCCTGCTATGAGAAAACAAAATGGATGAGAGGCGAGGATGTCCTCCGGCAACTCCTCTCATCTCATGTTAGACTGAGAGCTGACAAAACAATCGGACAATTGTTGGTCAAAAGACACACTCAGTTCATTTCAATTTACTTTTTTTTTTTTTGGTTCCTCTGAGAGGATGATGAGTCGATCTGCCAGGCAGCTATTTCTAATACGGACCTTTTTGTATTTGTCAGTGTGAGTGTCCTTCCCTGGTGATAAAAACACCTCCAACACAGTTTTCACTAGATATACAGTATACTGTTTTTGTTTTTCTGCACACACACACACACACACACACACACACACACACACATAAGTGAACACTCAGAGCGCAGGAGGGAGACAGATCAAGCGAGCCAAATTAGCCACTTTGCAGGGTTGGAGATAACACAGACACGCTGGCTTTCTACATATCTGCCTCTATGTGCTAAATCTTTCACACTCTCTCTCGCAGTCTCTGCCTCGAGCCCACTGCGACCTGCGTGTCTTTAATGCGGCTTAATTTGCATTCGTTCCATCTCGAGCTCTCAGACACATCACACTGTTTGCTGCGAGAACAGCACATGAAAAAAAATGAACCCAGGCTGTGTTTGTCTTTGTTTAGATCAGGTGTGAGAGCAGGAGGTAAAAACGCGTTGTCTCTCAGATGAATGTGGGAACATTTTTCCCTCAATATCCGTGTTATCTTAAATGTCCTGTTTACAGTAGGGCCTCCTCACGTCTAAAGACAGCAGTGGCTGTTCCACTTGTAGGCTGTTTATCAATACCAAGTACTGCAGGATACTTAAGTACTCAGTTGTGAAGCATGGTGTAAGCATGTGGGAGCCACGCTGAGGAAGTCAGCGCTCTGACTGAAGATTCGACAATAATTAGAGGAGTGAAAGCCTCGGGAAAGTCAAGTGAGATGTGAGGATGTTGTTCTCTACATGACGTTCTCAGACTCGGCTCTCTGATCTCACGAGCATTAGCACCACAGCTGCCACAGTGCTTACTCTATACCGTGAGAGAGACGACAATGAGCACCAACTGTGAAACAATTCACAATCATAAAGCCTCTCTCACTCTGCTTAAAGAACAGCAATAACGCTTTACTTAAACAAGAATTTCAGGCAACAGGAAACGATCCAATGCTGTCTTCATTTCGTTTCCATAATTGGAAATGGGCTTGTTGGCTTTTTTTTTTTTCAGATTAGACGAAAAGATTGACAACACTTTCACGTATGTCTGTTAAAGGTGCAATATGTAGGAAACTGTTCAAAACATTAAAAAAAAATGCATGTGGAGAAATCTAGTTCTGACATCTATGTATTGTGTTGCTGGGATATCTAAGTAATATAATAAACACAATAATAATATTAAACAGCTAGCCTCTAGCCACTTTGTACCATAAAAGCTGATAACAATCGGATAGTAAACAACAACAGCAGTCCTCCTGTGCTCCGAGCTCCCAGGCTAAGCGGAGTCAGCTAATATGACTGTTAGCTACACAGTAACTAGCTCTGCTTATTAGCTCACGGCAGCTACAGTTGGCAGCATTTAGCGGCTGCTCTGTGCTAAACTACCCACCATTTGTTTGGAGTATGAACTTGACAGGTGGCCATTTATTATGAACTTCACCTGTAAATATGAAGCTATAGCCACGAGGAAGGCTGTAGCTTAGCTCAGCACAAAGACTGGAAACAGGGGGGAACGAATGGCGTGGCTGAGACACAAGCCACCCGCCGGCACATCTCAACATCATCGATGTGATGAATAGAAACACAACTCGCTGTTCTTACTCCTGCAACTTCCTGCTGAGCGTGTCCTCAAAACGTGGAGACTTTCCGTGATTCTGAGTACCTTAAGGACTTCTCAGACATGTTTACTTTAAAGTTGAGCTTGACATTTCATTCTTCAGCTTCGAAACAGCAGCAAACACTCTCAACTCACCCTATGGCTCCTTCATTTCCTTGGTTATCTTGGTATCAGTAGAGCAAACATTTCACTGTTTGAACAAACCCTGAGAAGTTTTTCCAGCCGTGACTGCTAATGTAAAGCGCACATATTGTAACGGACCATCGCAGGCTGACATCTCTGCAGACTCGGGGCTGGTAATGTTTGCTAACCACCTGAACACATAATTAGCCCAGTTAAGTGTTTGTGTTACCAAGCAGTGAAGCCATTAAGGCGGCAAGCATTTGTTGAATCATTTTCGGCAGTACTTGTGTCTCATCATAGTGGATACGATCTATTAGAGACCTTTACTGTTTCTCCACAGTCCACCAGTGCTTTCACAATCAAACATCCTCTTTCACAAATCTCTCTCTGAGGAAACAGTCTGTCCGAGTCACTGAAACAAAGTTGAAACCACAATCTGTCATTTAGAGGCCCATCCTTGAAATGTGACACTCTAATCTATTGCAATTAGCTGCAGATATATTTTAATTCTATTGCATCATTCCATTTTACAGTCTCACAGTCGTCTTGTTACGGCAGCCGAGAACGGCCTTGGATTTTTCTTCTTTTTATGCACTGTAATCTTGTGATAACAACTTATGTCATTAACACGATATAACAAAGGTTATTTTCTCGTGATGATGGATTAATTTATTTCCTTATCTCCATAAAACAGAGATTGTTTTCTCATGATAACGAATTAATTAATAATGTGTTTGCCTTGATATCAACAAGAGCTACCTACAAGAGCTGCCGCGAATGGCTTCCATGCTATTAAATGAATTGATAAACATTTAATTACATTTCACATTACATTGCTAAGTTAAAGTTAGCCTACATTTACGTTACCTTAGCTGATGCAGCCAGATAGATGAGAGTTTGTCAGCCTCTCATCAGCTAACCGGTAGCCACTAAACAAACCCAGTCAAGTAAACAAACTAACGTGAAGTGTAACGTACAGCTACAGCCAGTGGCTACGGAAGCCGTTTGTGGCAGCTCTTGCAGGTTGAAATCAAGATGAACATATTATTAATTAATTAGTTATCACGAGAAAACAATCAATCTTTGTTAAATGAAGATAATGAAATACATTAATTCCGTATCACAAGAAAACAACCATTATTATGTATATTGAGATAACGATATAATAAGTCGTTATCACAAGATAACAGTGCATAAAAAAAGAAGAAAAATCTATGGCCGTTCTCGGCTTCCGTATCTCGATGTCGTCACGGATCCCAGTTTTATTTGACTTCATTTCCTCTTCAGTTAGAGGAAAGTAACACATTAACAGCAGTACATTCCTGAGTTAATGTTTTATGTGTGTGTCAGTCAAGCTCAGTATAAAGTTCAAATCACTGCACTGAAGAAAATGTAATAAACTCTGGTGGGAACACAACTCCCCCTGTAAGACGGCCTGAGATGTGTGTTTCATCTAATAAAACTGAAATCCCAGGAATAAGACAGACCTGCGCACAAGGCTCTTTTTTTTTTTTCTTCTACTATCCGGTTTCTTGAGTCTGAAATCACGCTATTGCAACACAAAACATTAATAATAAGAGCACAGATCATGACATCATCGTGACAGCATGAAGCAAAACCCTCATACTGCACAGCTTAGTCTAAGTTAATGGAAATCACTCAGCATTAAAGGCAACGTGACTGTAAGATTTTTTCAGGCATAGACACCTTTATTTGAAAGTGGATAGACAGGAAATGGGGGAAGAGAGGGACATGACATGCAGCAAATGTCCTCTGGTCAGGATTCTAACCACGGTCCACTGCATATGTGGCGTGCACTCTTAAGAACTCAACTACCTGTGCACCCAGTGGTTTCTAATTTTTATCTGAAATCCGTCTCTTGCTCTGATCAGTCAACAAAACAAGCAAGGCTTCCTTAACAAGGTAAAGACCTAAAGTGAAATCAGGTCACTTCACTAAAAAGGAAACGCTAGCGGTCAGTTTCATTTTTAAAGCTGCAATATGTAAGAATGTTTAATTAAAAAAACTAACATCAACATTCAAAAATTAACCAACATTATCAACAGAATGTGGCGAAACAACAGTGTTGACGTTATGTCAAAGACATCAATGCATCGGGTTGCAACGATATTTACTGAAGTTAGCATGCTAACTAGCTAGCTCAGGACCTTAAATCCTCTCAGCAAACCAAAGTTGCTTTGCAGGCGGTGTTAAAACACTCCCAGTACTCCGGCTAGAATGCTTGGCTAACGGAGCTAACAAGCTAACTGCAGATACATTTGCGAATATATAAACAGAATACAATTAGCAGCAGTTAGCGGTTATTCCAATGATATGCAGTAGAGATGCGCTATTTGTTGGAAGTATGAATTCACCAGGTGGCCAATACATATAGATGGATCACTATTAACTGTTTATTGTGTCATTTAATGCATTAGATACTGAGTAGTTTAGTAGATTTGGGGGATTACATGTAAAATGCTTGAACATTGCACATACTTCCATCAGTTCACAGGAGCGTATGGCATAGCTGCTGACAGACACCAGTCGTCATGTTATCCGTGTCCTTTAAGGATTCGACCTCACTGCTTCTGACCAGAGCCCTCTCTCTCCCTGTCTGCTCTGTGTGGTTTAGTCTGGCAGAGGGAGGGTATAAATGTCGCCAGGCTCAGCTGAGCTGCTCTCAGCGCCCAGCAGCAGGCCGGAGATTGGTACAGCTCCCAGCGACAGGGCTGAGCCTTGCACTGTGCCGGTAAACTGAAAGGTAAAAGGCTGCCAGCATCAATCAGCTGCGGGGAACGGAGAGGAAGAAAGGGAGCATCCTCCCCCCCTGCTGTGGCTGCAGCGGGCTTCCTTTCACAAGAAGTGCAACTCCCCCCTCCCTCCTTCCCTCTCAGGGCTGTTTGAAAGGGCAAGATGCGGAGGAAGCTGATTCAAAGTTGGACTGTGAGGTCACTTTAATTTGAGTTGTGATGCCATTTCATGCAAAGTAAGATGCTGCATTATTTTTTTTTTCTTCTTGGGTCAACAAAGCAGTACTTCCTGTCTGTAACTGACGCTGAGGGGAGAAGCCTAATACATTTTAAGACTTTTCACCTCAATGAATATACAAACAACACTGGAGCACCTGCGTCTGAGATCTGAATAAAATGGCCTATTTAAAGCCAGCGGCATGGCTCAAGGGATGGCATTAGATCAGTCAGCCGGTCAGTCAGTCCAGACGGAAATATCTCAACCATCAGATGGATCACTATGGTGTTCCACAGGGGATAACTTCTAATGACTTTGTTAGCCACAGACCTTTCCTGCATGTTGATGTTTGTAGGTTTTAACTGCAGAATCTCTGCAATTATTGGATGGATTTCCAAAAAGAGAGGTAATAACAATAAAGGGGGATTCTGGTATTTTTAAACCTGGGCCCTATATTTACAAGTTTCTGTGTGTTATTGAGTCATACCTGCCAAAAGTTATGGAATTGGTCCAGTAGATCGCTGCAACACCTCTGCAATGGCTGCAATATGATGCCTTTGGGCAACTCCAGCAAAGCCAAAGTTAAGTCCACTAAAAGTAGAAAACTTTTTTGAAAACTAAAAAACGTGCTGCAGGAAGACAGCGGTGAGTCAGAGTTTGAGGGAGGCGTGTGGAGTACCTAGAGAAACTGCCAGCAAGGATTCATTTCAAAAGTCACGGCTGACTATTTAAATTCGTCTGAGGATCTCGATGAGACAACAACTGTAACAACACACCTCAAAACACTTTTTTAGAGCAAGATTTGTCTGTGAACGAGACGTGCATTTCTGGTTGCAAAAAAAATTAATCGATGAAGGTTCTTGGTGATCCAGGTCATGTGTGAGCTCCGAGCGTCAGAGTCGACTCTGAAAGGACTCTGAAACTCGGAACTCACACTATTCTGTAAGGACACTCCCACACATAGTTTAAAACACTTGGAACACACCCTCCGGTTAGTTAGAACTGAAGGAGCCTCTCAGATTGGAGGAGAAACTTTGTCAAGGAAATGAAACACACCCAGTTGCCTACGATACAACACTAAGAACTTTTTAGTGGATGTAACTTTTTTAGCTGGAGTTGCCCCAAATGATTATGTTGCAGTGATTGCAGCCATGTTGCTGTTGAGGCCTGAGACAATCAAACTTCTCTTCTCACCAGCCTCAGCTGTAGTCTTCTTTCCTAATAGTGCAAGTAAGTATGGAAGAGTGGGGAGAGGTGTAACACCTCTCTTTCTGCAGCTGTAACTCGCTGAATTTTTGTGCTTGGCCACTCAAATTTCGCTTCACGGTCATAAAGTAGGCTTAGGTATCTTCGACAAATAGCATCAATTTGAAGTCAAATACGAGAAGCTGAACTGTTACAATCAACTGTTACAATCAATCAATCAATGCAATGATGTGAATGGATGCATATTTGCAGCTACAAAAATATTCAGCTTTCATTGAAAAATTTGCGTCACATTTGCTTCACTGGTTGTTTAATCAAAGTGGATTTTTCTTCACTCCTGTTTATCAACTTGACTGCAGCTGCGATCTGCAGAGGTGACTCCAGTTACTTGAGTTGACTACCAACGGGAGCTGCTGGGTACATATACTTTACTACATGATTGTTACGTTTACAAAGAACAGAAGGAAACTAGAAGGAGTCTAGTCTGTTAAGTGTGACTAGCCAGCTTTGCACCTCATTTTGCTCTCGAAACATGCCACAAAACACCGTATTCAGTCTCGATTACCGGATAGAAAACACAGGTTTCCAGGTCACCGTACTGTTCGGCTGCACGTGCCTGTCTCTCTGTCTGCGTGTTTGGGCTCTGGACAACGTTACAGCAGCGACAGGACACTCGCCAGATATCTGTGAGGCACAGGCACGCCCACTTCTTCCTCACTGCTTCCTGTGCCGCAGATAGACAGTCCAGATAGTGCAGTGGTGACGGATGATTGACAGACACAGACAGAGAGGGTTAGTGCCACACTTGAACACTAACTTGAAACCACTTCCTCCTGTCGTCATGCTTTCCTGTTTGACACGTCGAACTTCAAGCGTGTTTCAAGTCTGATGGTCAGTGTTTTGACGGCGAGCTATCTTTCACTTTCAACTGTGAGTTAGTTATGAAATGTTATAAGCTGTTAAATCGTAGAAAGGGCAGTTTGTATCTTTCACACAAGGTCTCTTATCCGTAACAGAAAACCACTGAGAGGGAGTAATTGTTTTTAAACCCTTGGATGAAGAGGGTGAACTAGGACAGAGCCTGTGGTCAGGGAACTTGTAATTAAAGACAATTGCATGAGAAGCTGCTCTGAAAGCCGTAAGGGAAAAATGCTTTTTTTTTTTCCAAAGGGACTATAAATAAGAGCTTCAGGGCATCCTCAGATTTCTCCCATCAAAAAAGAAAATCCGGTACAGAGAATTTTTAAGATACTTTGACGGACCAGGGTCAGGATTTTCCGCTTGGCTGCTCAGCAATAATGTCTTAAACAAGAACAACATTAACAGTAGCTCCCTCAAAATGTCCCATGGGTGCTTATTCCCGTTTACACTTGTCTGTTTGACAGATTTGAAAAAAAAAAAAAAAAGAAAAGAAAATGCACATCCGCCTGGCAGCCTTCTCATTCAACAACTGTCCACTTGTTCCAGAGGTTTTCAGCGCATTTTAGGACTATATAGAGTGCAACCTTCCATCGAGCCCTGCAGATTAGATTTAGCTGATTCAGAACACAGATCCCCCGAGCGGCAATGGAGTTTTAAATCTCTGGTGAGACGAGGGACAAATGTTGTGCATGTTTCAGATGTAAAGAAGCAGCAGAATGAAGTCAGTTGCGTTTGACTGTGGTTTGGATTTAATTGGTCAGTGGGGAAAAGTTCACATGCTGATGCACAAACAGTTTAAAAGGATTAGCCATTACTCACTGCTCTGTCAACATCATCCACAGAGTCAATTTTCTTTGAGTTAAATTTCAAGTAAATGATGTCTTTGCAGCCTGCTTTGTTCCGTTTGACCCTCTACAGTCTCTGGCTTACTGTACTTGTGGTTTCTTAACGGGTCAAGCTGGAGTCAGAGGAGTCATCCCAAACAGATGGAGCATGTCAGAGAGTGAAAAAAATGTCTCCACCCGAGCCTTCAGGGAACTGAACTCTCCCCTCCAGAAGAGCAGGTCACTGAAAACCACCGAAACATTTCCGTCCATCAGGCCAAGAGAAGCGCTGGATGACCGACGTTTAACATCTCAGTCTGACCGAGAGCTCAGGGTTCCAAGAAGTAAAACAATTATCTTTTTTAGAGGTTAAAACAACCATCAGTGACATAGGCAACCTGCTTGTAACACTTCCCTCACCGCAGATCTCTCTCATTCATCTCCTGTGTAAGATGACAAGAAGACAAAAACTGTCACACAACCTCAGACTCTCCTCTCATTTGTGATGTCAGAGGCCCGAGTCAGCCATTTTAGACAATATGGCACTTCCCCCATTTGAAGGCCAGAAGACTTTCTGTTCCTTTTCCTTCAGTTAAATTTGCCTCATCAATTTCCTGTGAAAGGTCAGTTCACCTAAAGAGGCAAAACACTTTGGCAACAGAACGGGAGTGAATGGAATTTCATTTCATGCTAAAATCTGAAACTCCTTTCAACAAAAATAACAAGCTTTTCATGCGATTTGAGGAAGTTCTGTGGAAATGGAAAGAATTCTCTCCGCAGGGGCAACCTGGTGTTTAAAAGGTTCTACAAACAGCCACTCTGAGAAGCAGAAACGGCTCCTTTATATGGGAGGAAAGTACTGCGGCTTGCACACAGTTTCAACAGTTTATAAAAATAGATACTTTTTCCCCGTCAGTAACTGTTGCCAAAAATGGACTTTGAAGCATGTAATCACGTCTCCCCTCAAGAGAAACACAACACAGGGTTTTTGAAGAAATCCCTACAGATATTCCACAGTAAATATTTAGTGATAAGATGTTCTTTGTTTAACCACAGACTACTGTTGTGGAGTCCGGATAAAGAAAGACAGGTCCTCATGGGGCTAAGCAAGACATCAGCATTAAATTATTATATCATCCTTATGAGAACATACATCATCTTAGAGTTTGTATCTTGTTTTATGTCACAAGTGTCGTCTTTACCTACATGAACAGGCCGCATTGCTGTAAACTGAGGTCATTTCTTTTTAACTTACTAGTTTTGAATTTCTCATTATAGCCACAGTACAGATGATTATTAAAAATTGCAATATGTTAGTATTTCTTAGCAGCACCGATAGCGATAGTGCTGCTGCAATATCGACAGAGGTATTTGGTAAAGAACTGTCTGATTTTTTTTTTTTTTTTGCCCAGTCCTTGCTATTTTGAAATGCTTTTAATGAGATTTCAAAATATAGGTGTGTAGCACATTGTTGCAACACAGAGTCGCAAAATACCCTCAAATTGCATCATGTTTTTTTTTTTTTATTTTAAGGCTGTTTCATCTAGCATCATAAAGTCCTTAAAAAAAAACCGAACACAATACAAGTATTTAGATAAGGAAGTTTATTGGTAGCAAAGGTAGGAATCAAGACAACAGAATGAATTATCACTAGATTTCCGTTTCAAAAGTTCTCGGCACAGGAAAATATACACACTGATTATCTTTAGAGATTTATCTGCAACTTCTGACCCATAACACTAACTATACAGAAGCAGACAAGCACAGACACGAGTCCAGTTCTGAGAAATGTTGATGCATTACACACATGACATATTGTTGCAACTGATTGGAGGATCAACTAAGGTCACCCTCTTTCACAAATTGCCAGAGCCAGATGAAACTGGTTTCTACTGTTAATTCTTTGTTTATTAAATAGCTCCATATTTGCTGTTGCAACTCTGACTGTGTTTCAGTGACAGAGTATAAAAATAGCAGTTGTTTTGTGCACTACTGACCAAAAATATTGAAAGACTTAACCTCCAATAATTTGGTCACATTGAACAAGACATTTCTATGCAAGACATTTCTTCCTTCAGTATGACGGACACTTCTGTTTTTACTATGGGACCGACGATGCCACCATGTGGTACATTAATGAATAACAGAAAAACCCTTGAAGTTGATGTTCAGTGCACTCAGTTTCCAAAAGCATTTCAGATAAGATGCCTGTTTTCACATGAGAAATGCATGCATTTTTTATTTTATACCACCGATTTATCCCAAAGTGCACTTGGTGAGATTTCCAATAGAGAAAGTGCTGCAGTACAAGTTTAAACGTGCCTCCATACATTAACAACAACATATCTGATCTTATCTTACATCATAAATGTGCTACTGGGGCAAATATCAAACGTAACACAAGGATATGACAGACAGAGATACGATTATTAAAATAAAAGCATTAAATCAGACACTAATAACAGCCATCTTTACTTTATTTCATATATTAAATCTAAATTCTCTTAGAAAAAAATTAGCAGACAGAAAGGAAAGACAAACTGAGTAGCTTATCAACAATATTTGATTTAAAAAAAAAACAGCCATTAAGTGTCTAATTTTACACCACAGCTTAGAGTTTGCGGTTTTACCAACGATTAATAATCATGGCTCGGTCATGTAGATGTCGTCACCATGCCTTCTACCCAACTGGTCTCCCCAGTGACTCCGCCGCTTACTCCGTAATGTGGAGGACGGTGTGTTGATCACATGGAGGGGGCATCAGTGGCTGAAATGTTCATAAACAATTCGGAATGACAGGGTTAAACACAAGCTTCCTGGATAGCGATTAAAAGAACAGTTCACCCCAAAATCAAAAACTATATTGACATCCAGAATGCCGTGGTGTGACAAGTTGGGGCTTGGAGACGTCGGCCTTAGACACGTCCGCCTTCTCTCAAATAGAATGGAACTAGATGGAACTCGACTTGTGGTGCTCAAAGCAAAGGGAAAAAAATACATTTAAAATAACTCAACAGCAATGTGTCTCTCCAGACATCATGACAAGGTCAATCCACAGACGTTGGTGTGGGCAGTTTCTTGAAGGAATCATTTTCTTTCTGCCAACCGTATCTCCAGTAAATCATGCATCTACTCGTGGACTGGAGGCTCGCTGACTAAGCTAGCTAATGCTACAGTTCAGCCAAAGAGGACAGAGGACGTTTACATCCTGTCACAAACTCAGGCTAGTTTGGCAGAAAGATGACAGCTCCTATGCCAAACTGCTCCCAACAAGGACTGTGGATTATCATGAGCAACTGGGTCATGATGTCGGGAAAGAGACATTGTTGTTGAGTTTTTCTAAATTTACAAGTGGAGTTTCATCTAGTTCCATCATATTTGAGAGGGGGCAGACATCTGTGAATGTCGATACCTCCCAAACTCAGCAAACCATGCCAAAACAACCCATGGATAAACGGCACTATAGCTAAGAGAAGAAAAAAAAATGCTTTTTTCATTTTGGTCTGAACTGTCCCTTTAAGCCAGGTCAACAAGTGTGAAAATTGCAGACAACAATCTGTGAATACTCGTGAAGTACAGAAAGAGCTGCGATGCATTTCTGACAGAATCAGCCGAGGTCATCATTTCCGAAGGAGAGGTCAACACTCACCCTTGAGGTGGAAATAGCAGGGCTCGCAATACAGCTTCCTGTTTCGGATTCGAACCTGGACTCCATACTCAGCTCCTCCGAGATGTCGGTGGCAGCCCACACACTGAATGGAGGAGAGAGACGTGAGAAAAGACGAGGAGAAATCGGGCTGATGTGAAACGTGGGCCTTTTGTGTCGAAATTATCTCACCAGTTTGTCTGCCACCCAAGCACAGAACAACTTGTCACTGTCTTTGCATAAAAAACACATACAATATATAAATACTTTCAGGGTGCTATGTGCGTCTGTAACAGAACAGAGTGTTGCGCAAGTGAATCAACTTTCACATCTACGTGCTAAATAGCGTGGGTCAACTAAATGTGGGGGTCTTCTGCCGAGAGAGATTTTCACAATAAGCATCTAAAAGCGAAGCGGGACATCGGGCTGGCTCCTTCCCCTCGACCAATCATATGCAGAGGGACTTAGACAGAAATAGCACAGAGAACAAACACACCAGGCTAAGAAACAGGTTAGGAAAGGCAAAAGTATGAAAAGGTGGCAGAAGTGCTCCTGCTGGCAGGTGGCTGTAAAAGGTGATATGATTGTAATATGGAGATATGAGACTCCTGCTGACCTTACGAAAAGGTGCGGTCACATTAGTCCAGTCAAGTGGAAATTTCCCCACAAGCACCAAAAAAAGGATTTCATCGCCATGGTCACGGTTTGACGCAGATAAAAAAAACACAGTGGGGCGGAATGATTAGAAAGTGAAAGGAGTCTCAAGTCAGGTGAACTTGAATGAACCAATTGTAGAATAAATCTAAACAAACTTCAAGAAAATTGGGACAATAAAAGGACTGTTGTGAGAGCTATGCCGGATAGTTTGCAGCCTCATTCATAATGTTGACATCAAATTTCAAAAATCAAGGTTTGAACGTTGTGCAGTAAAATCTTTTGCTCTATTCTTTCTGTTTAAACACCACATTTCAGCATAGCAATGATAATCATAAGTATTGGAGCCTGACCAACATTAGTCTATCACATTTGGCATCGGAAAATTGTTAGACCTCAATAGAAGCTTCAAATGTAAAAGAATATATAATCTATAATAACAAATTTGGACATTCGGAAAAAACACCACTTATAACACCCACTATGGAGATAAACATGTGGCACTTATGATTCTCCTGTCGGGTACGATTTACTAACCGTTGGAGGAGACGAGGGCTTGATGAGACGACCACAATAAAAGAGCACCACGAGGAAAATGTGGCTCCTTTTTTTTCCATGTACTTATTATGTTTATCATTATTGATACGTTTTAATAATATCAATTTAATTGAACTTTGGGTGACACAAAATGTTTTCTATAAACAAATGTGACAGCCTTGACTTCTTCATGAGGAATAGAAGCTCGAGTGGTAATTGTCTCTCTTCATTTAGGTCATGATTTATTCGCCGTTTCCATTGAATTTGTCTTAAATGTGTTTGCATAAAAACAGTTGAAAGGTTAAAAAAAAATTAAAAATTGAGAGACATGTCGCATTTCAGGGGCCAGTGCGCAAACACGGACAGAGTCATTGCTTGCAGGGAGTCGGAGCTACCGTGACCGCACCTTACCCCGGGGTCATGCCCTCTCACCTGGAAACAGGCGAGGTGGAAGCAGAGAATAAGGGCCTCTATGACCATGGCTGCCCCACTACCAAGGAGACGCTCGCACACACAGCAAGTCCTCCAGCCACCGACCATCCTGGGGCAGCACATGTTAACAGTGTGAGGCCAAAAATGTATTCGAGAAGACACAGAAAACAACACCCTACAGCGTGCACGACCGAGGCAGGCTGTACAGTACACTGGCAGGAACTGCATACCCGCCATGAAGAGAGGGGTCCATGGATGCGTTCCTCTGCGACAGCATTGATCCGGTGCTGTAGCGGGAGGAGGAGTTTCTGCTCGGAGCGCAGTAACCCGCAGCGGCTGAGTGTGGACGAGGGTAACCGAGGGATGAGAGCGGGGACTGACGCAAATTGTCCAAGTTGTCCAGAGACTCGAACCTGCACAAGTTCAGAAAAGACCATAAAGGGAAAATATAGGACGAAATAAAGGGACAGAAACAGCTGTCTGAGGCGCGGCGATTACACCCACCTCTTCATTGGAACCCCGACGTACACGGGCTCCTTGTAAAAGCTGCTGCTGCGCTGACGGATCCAGCTGTTGTCAGTCAGGAGCTGAGTCCTCTTCTTCATCTCCTCCAAAATCAGCTGCCTTTCCTGTTCAACCTTAGATATGGACTGTCCTTTTCTTTTCCGATCGTCACCTGGGATTGACCAAAGGTTTTGGGGCGGTTAGCTTAGTACATCACCAGAACAGAGGAAATACAAATGATGGAGACGGGTAGGACTTGCCTCTTATCTGTTTGTGGGGACCACCCAGTGCTGGGGTAGACAAGGACTTCGCCCTATGGGTGGACACACAGACATCATTTAAAAAAAACAAAACAAAAAAGAAACAGCTGAACTTCTGAATTTTTAGGAGTTTCAGTGTCTGCATCAAAACTTGTTGAACGCTGATACGGCTTCAATGTGTCGCCAGGATAAAAATGTTGGCTGTTAATGTTTCTACAAAACACTGATTCGTCTACATTTGTACGTGTCATAGGCTAACTACCATACTGACACTTCTACAAAAAGGTCGCCAAACCAGTGACAGTTTGAGACCGTTTCTGCATTTGTAAGCGTGAAACCTTGAAGACCTTGGGACAATTTCTGCTGGGGTTTTTTGCCATGTGAAGCTATTTTTCATAAACTTAACCAAGAGGTTTCTGTGCCTTAACTTAATCAGATCATAAACACAAAGTTGTCAGCACATAAAATAATAAGTTCAACCTAAAGAACAAAGCGTCAACATATCCATGTTTTCTTTTTCTCAGCTATGGACACTGCCAAGGTTTTGTTCTTTTCCAAAAGCTCAATATGATAAAAAGGACTACTGCACAGAACCCAAAATCATACTGAGTGTTTGAGCACAAGGGGAAACCGTCCTGTTCTGACCTGTGTGCAGGAGACAGCTGAGCGAAGCCACAAGCGTCCTCAGCCCTGAGGTTCGGCATGAAGAGCGCAAAGGCCCAGCGAAAGCAGCGGGGAGCAGAGCGGAATCAGCAGCAGCAGCAGTGAAGAAAAGATCATCGCAAATCAGAAATATAAAAAAGATAAAGAATTGCTGAACCAAAGTACTCAAACGTGGCTTTTTACTAGTAAGCCCAACAATCAAGCGTTCGCACTCAGCAAGGATGGAAAAGTGACAATGTTGATGACAGAAACAAGGGAAGGACAAAGTTTATTCACCAGGCCTGCTCAGTCATCCTGCCGTCCTGCGCTCCCCGTGCGCTACTTTGAGGTTTTGAGGCGGCTCCTTTCAGCTCACTCCTGTCGGGGCTCCGCTCCTCTTCTCTGCCGTTATTGGTCAGTCCGTTCACATGAGGCTGGGCGCTGGCAGGCCTCTCGCCTCCATTGGTCATCTCGAAGAGGTTCTGCTTCAAAACACATGAAAATAAAGAAGAGAGAAGTCAATGTTTCCTGTACGTTTATCAAATAAAACAGTATCACAGCCTTTGTTCACACTTGAGGTCTTTTACTATGACAACTTCAAGCAGGAGATTCAAAGACCATTATTTTATATAATCATTCAGATGAAACTATAAATGCTTGGAAAAGGCACCAAGGAGCACACGTCATTACCCCTGACTTCCTACATGACTCCCCCATGGCTTCTTGTTGAGCCCTCCGCCACTCCGCCTCCAGCCTCTCCTGATCCCGCTGGTATTGCTCCTGAAAAAACAAAAGACACACACACACACACGCGTGCACACACACACGCGTGCACACATACGCGCGTGCACACACGTGCACACACACGCGCGTGCACACACACGCACGTGCACATACGTGCACACACACGTGCACACACACACACACACACACAAGATGTTTAAGTTGAAAATCAATATTTCAAGGAGTGTTAAGAACCTCCTTGTTGGTGAAATCAGTCTTCACCTGTAGGAGGCGCTCCTGTTCTTCCTGCCACTTCTCCTGACGCCTTCGGTCCTCCTCGCGGTCCCACGACCAGCTGGATGAGGAGGGGCTGAGGGATGGCACCTGGAGCTGGTGATGCACAAACAGACTCCATCATGATCACAGCGCAACACACACACACACACACACACCTTATTTTGAACACGCATCAAAGCATCTTTTGGATTGGTAACTTACATCAGATATCGCAGATTCTGAACCACCTGCGTGAGAGAACAACAAGTCAGCAAAGACGGCGACAAACGTCTGCTCAGACAGACGACCAGGTTGTGTGTAATATTCGACAGGTCAGAAAAACACCATGCGAAAGCTGGGGACACATTAGCAGACAGAGAATCCAAATCTCGTTTTGAAATGGATCTCAAAATGGGTGGTCTTCGGAGGAATAGAAGTACAGTGTTCAATCTCTTGTCCGACAAATCTTTTGCAGTCAGAGCAGGAGGTTAGTGCGGCACTTTACAGCAAACATTGAAGCATACAATGCCGAATTAATGCAGTTAAAATTCTGTCCTTTTTAAAGTTTTTTGAACTGCAGGTCTGTCTCAGTTATCTTGCCATAATTATCAAACTCCTGGTGACTCAAATGTCAGTGTACGTGAAGTTAAGATTAAGTGAGCAGATAAAATAAACTGATCTGCTAATTTATCCCCAGCGGAAAGACACTCCAAGCAAACACTGAAAGAGAGACGGCTGAGCGAAGAGTTAAGCCGTGGTGAAGGAAAACATTATTCACATGCAATATAAAAGCACAATTCTGCTTTGCTTATTCGCTCAGGACGCTCCACAACGACTGATTTTAGAGCAGTCTCAAAATCAAAAAGAACCCCACAAAGAACACCACGCAAAACATTTACCACACAAGTAAACCCATGAGCTGAATCCCGCAGAGCCTGAAGAGAGAAGGAAGCCATTGTAGTGAGACACAAATCAGCCATTGTGCAAAAGAATGAGAAAGTTGCCAATTAAAAAATTACAACCCGCCGACACAAAGGACGCGGAATATGTCGGAAGAAGATGAATCTCTTGCTTGCTGCACACTGTTTATTACGAACATGCCCTGGTCTGCAAAATGCATTGTGACTTTTGTACGGATTAATTTATAGAAATGCTGCATCTTTAATAGTTTGTTCGTGGTGAGTCTGTTTTGATTAAGATGCTGCTTAAGTGTTAGATGCATGTTAATAATAAATAAATCCTTCTTTAATTTGCATTTTTTTCCCTACTTTCCATAAAAACTAGGGATGCACCGATTTATCAGTCCAACATGTTGGCTGACATTCGCGCCTTGTTGGCTGCCACGGATCTAGCAGCAAACCAAATGGCACTCACTGATGTTCATCTGTTGCGTCCCATCCATTTCGGGCTGGGTACACGCACCATCAAACCTCGCCCTCCTGCCGACCACAGCCATTACTTTTCTCCCCGACACATTCTTAACAACCTTGATTTGGACTCCAGTTTTTCCATTGCCCTCTTCCGGTTACCACCTGGGGGTCACAATCCTCCCATATATTATATCATATCATATCATATTATATTCCCAATTCATGACAATTCTTCACCTTTTAAAACATAATCATAAGTCATTTCTGCCACTGCACAGCTTGTAGTCTGCTGTACAGTTGTATATAAAAGGCTGAAAGAAAAGGGCTGTAGAGTCTGTTCATTTTCCTGTCCATCAGAGAAGTCGCACCTCGTCAATTACCATCAAGAGGCTTCTAAACATAGGGCGGCGGTGTGCTTAGGTTATAAAAAGCACGCTGTGCAGATGATTGGTTTGTTTTTACATGGAAGTGAAAGAAAATGGCGGATCAGTGACCGTCAGTGACTCGCAGTTTGCAAGACTTTCTAGCCGCATTTGCCGACATGATCCCCTCAGTGAGACGTCTGAGGTGGAGCCTGACACGGACTACAGTGTTAAAAAAAAAAAAAAACAAACAAAACAGAGAGCGTGTTACTTGAGGCTGTAAACAAACCCATCCAATATTCTATTCAGGGCACGCTCCACTCAAACAGAACATGTTTGAGGAGTATCTGGAGGAAATGAACCAGAGAGGACAATTACGACAGGCATCACCAGCAACTTTGTAACCACTTTTAACTTTAATTACATTAATTCATGTTTAACAAAAGAGAATGTTTTTGTTGGGCTACGTGCAGAACAACCACTCCCTCACTGAACAGGAGGTTGTAGTGTCATTCTTAAAAAAATAGTCTTTTTTCATGGGAAAAGTGGTTAAATTAAAAAGGTTAGTTTTATAAGTTTGCATTATTTCATCTGTGCTCGTTCAGATTAGATAGTGTAATGAGGGGCTGAATGATTAGAAAACTGCTCACCTATTCTGTCATGAAAAGAGGATTTTTTTTGTTCCCTTGACATAAAAAAGGGACCCAGAATTTTCCATATCGGAGCATTGCTAATTAATGAGCACCCAACAGTTAACCAAGCAGAGCACCAGCCACCAAAGCTGCTACACAACAAGTCTCGAGTTCAAAACTTGAAGTTTACCCTTCCGTCTGAAAAAATCTGCCCTCCGCTTCTGATTATTCCTAATAACATTACTATAACCTACATGTAGAGGAAGGACGGACAAGGTGACAAGGAGAGAGTTTTTTCTTAAAAAGGTGACGTTTGTCATGTTTCATATTGTTATTGCCATTACAGACTTCATTGCCTGTTATTACCTTTACTTCTGGCTGTCTCGTGGTTGCCAGCCAGCTCTCCATGCATGACATTACATTGTATAACCTGGACAGGTAAGAGAAGATTCACCTGATGAGCTGCACTCTCAGAAGCAGAGCTTTGTATAAAGCGAGATGCGAAATAAAAACACTGCTCACATCGTCCGTCTGCCCATTGAATTCAGACACTTTCCTGACCGCGGCGTCTGCAGAGGAGCAAGTGTTGGCAAGGCGGTCGGGGCAACCTATCAGAACGGGCGCTGAGGCGGTCAGATTGAGGGTCATCCTGCTCTGGCCTGGCTGCTTGAGATGGCTCCACTCGCTGGTGCTCCAATCTAATGAGAACAACCGGCCATCAAAACTAACTGCCAACCGTTTGTGGCCCTCTGGTTAGAAGTCTGAGGTCGAATTATCACAAATCATTTCAGAAGGTGGTAAAAAGACACAACTGTCCTTTTTTTTTTCTGGCTCATCGTCTCACCCTTGTTGCCATAGCGCCGAATATCCATGGTCAGACTGCCAGTTTGCAGGGAAGACGTCATTTTATCCTTCCACTGGGTGTAGTTCAGGTGTGCCACTGCGACTCCGTTAACGGCCACGATCTCATCGTCCACACACAGCTGGCAAAGCTCCGCCGGGCTGCCTGAGGAGGGGAGGGACGGGCAGCAGAGGGATGAAGAGAGAAAAGCATTTTGCAAAAAAGAAGTCAGGAAGTATTCTTTTGCAAGCGGCAGTTTACTGAGGCCACGGTTGCTGCTCCGAGTTAAAAAGTAGGCCAGTGAGCCAAAACTACATCACAGCGAGTAAGTGACACCTCCTCTCGCATCTGATTAAATATTCAAGGCTGAGTTTGAAATCACTTACTTAAGTGAAGTTTAAATCTGTGAAAATTAACATCCCACAGACTTTTTTCACTGTTCATGTGTGCTTTTATTATTACAATCTGCCTGGTCTGTAAAAATCCTTCACATACATTTCTATTTAATTTTTGGCATAAACACGAAAAAGAAATCACTTTTGTTGCTCACACAAGAAGCTGCTTTGCCACAACTCATCAAATTTCCTCAGTATCATAATTTTTTTTTGTCTTTTTGGAAGCGAAAACTGTCGAGATATTAGAACAAACTTCCTCTTGAGAAGTAAAAACAACAAAACACTGTAAGCAGAATTTGGCGTCAACATCAGCAAAGACTTGACTGCATGAACACAAAAGTTGTATAAAGTCTTACCGGGTTGAATGAACTTGACTCTCGCTCCTGTCGAGTCCCAGTGAGTCTGGAAACCAAAGTCTGGTCTGCTGTTGGGTTTGAGAGTAAGGCTCACTCTCATGTCACTGTGATCCACCTAACACACACACACACAAACACACACACACAAACACACACACACACACACACACACAGGTAAAGGTGACACCCTGTGATCCAGTGTCCCGCGCTTCCTGCTGGAAACTAGATACGTCAGAGGGCAGATACAGTGAAGGGACATCTTGTTGTGTACAGCGTGGTGCAGTTATCACAGGAGCCCTGTCCCAGGCGCCATCTTAACAATGATCAGATTCAATTACATGTTTATGTTTGTGGCTTAATTAAGTGGTAGTACCGCATCAACATATTCATTCAAATATGGAGGGCAGAGGGAAAAACACATCGTGTCCAATACTGAACATCATCAGCTTCAAAACAGGGAGCTGGGAACTCGGCGTGAATGCACATATTAGGCATTTAGGGGCCGCTAATGTTTATAGTCCCAACTATCATTAAATTAAGGACAGTTGTGACCAGTAACTGACGATGACATTTACATCTCAGTCGGAATAGTCAATGCGCCTATTTAGAGTTGGTAATCTAACGAAGTAGGTCTACGTTCCTACCCTCACCTATGGTCATGAACTTTGGGTCATGACCGAAAGAATAAGATCCCAGATACAAGCGGCTGAAATGAGTTTCCTCCGCAGGGTGGCGGGGCGCTCCCTTAGAGATAGGGTGAGGAGCTCTGTCACCCGGGAGGAGCTCGGAGTAGAGCCGTTGCTCCTCCACATTGAGAGGAGCCAGTTGAGGTGGCTCGGGCATCTGTTTCAGATGCCCCCGGGACGCCTTCCTCGGGAGGTGTTCCTGGCATGTCCCGCTGGGAGGAGACCCCGGGGAAGACCCAGGACACACTGGAGCGACTATGTCGCCCAGCTGGCCTGGGAACGCCTTGGGATCCTCCCAGAAGAGCTGGAGGAAGTGTCCGGGGTGAGGGAAGTCTGGGTGTCCCTTCTCAGACAGCTGCCCCCGCGACCCGGTACCGGATAAAGCGGAAGAAGATGGATGGATGGATGGATCTGTGTTTTTCCGGCTAAATGGCTGCTGGATCAAAGTCAGTCGTGCTGACCCAGATCGCGATTGGTTTAACAAACTTCTGCTTGATATTGGTTTACAAACATATTGTCCAAGTCTGACTTGCTGTTCCAAAATATTATAGTCTCCTCGTTATGTTACAGGCACAAAATGGAGAACTTGGTCTCTCTCAGTAAAAATTATGGATTGCACCTTTCCCTCCTCTCTGCCTCTCTCATCATGATACTCGGCCAGTGTTCATTTATTTGCCTTAATGTTTTTAACAGCTGGTTATTCTAATCAAGTCATAATCGTAGCAAATATATCAGTGCCTGATCAGTCGGCCATGTAAGAAAGCTTAGGACTACTTAGAATTATCCTTCTGTCCATTTGCCCGTGTTCTTCTCTGACTCCTTTAGTTTTTTTCTGTTGATCGACAGGCGCCGTCAATGATGATGAAAGTCCCTGCTTGAAGTACAGTTTGATCCGGTGTCATTAATTCCTGGATTCAAACGTTCCAAGTTTTTAAAGGTAATTCAGTGGTACATAGTGAATTCACATACGCTGAAAGACGCAACTTACCTTTGGGTGGTCGGTGCTGCCATCAGACGGGAGGATGGAGCCTTTGACGTGGCGGGCCTGCGGTGCTGAATAAGGCTGCGGCAGTAGCTGGGTTTGGGTGGAGGGCAGATGATGGCCATTGGTCTGGAAGGAAGTCTGGCTGGAAAAAGTGGCACCTTTCACCACCTCTGCTTGTTCCGCACCATTCTGCTTCGCCTGGTTGGCCTTCTTCTGTTTGACTGAAGCCTGGTACTGACCCCGCAGATGGGCGGTGGCAGTCTGTCTTTTGAGCAAAGGTTCAATGGGCGAAGGAGAAAGAGAGGTCTCTTTCTCACTTTTCAACAGCAGCCCCTGGTTGTCGTCTACCTGGAGGTAATAGAAGAAAAAAAAAAGAGAGAAAAGAATGTGTTCAGAAGGACAGAACGGGTGCATGTGATTTCACAGTTTTATTCTGCAGCGTCGAAAGTGACTGAACGACCTACAGAAAATAGGTTGACACGGTTTACAATGGTGCCGCAGCACTTCTATTATTAATGAGGCGGGCGATCAGAGAAAACAAAAGGTAACACAAGCTCACCCACTTTTAGTAAGCACACTGTATTAACTTGTTCGGCCCCTGTACACTCCCCTGAGCACTAAACTTCTGGCAAGCCTGAATTGTAACTGTCCAGTTCGTGTAAGGATAAAATCACTAAGCTGGCTTCCTCAACTGTTTTGGAACACTGGAGAGTATTTCAAAATTTCACCGCAGAGACACAAACTGATCTACTCTCAAAACATCGTATCCATCACCGTTATTCGCCAGCATCTTGAGAGAATTTCAAAATTGGACACAGTTCTACCTGAAAAATGATGTAAAGCCTGAATAAATCGTGGGAATGTGCCTCTGGAAAGTGATGTTGTTGCTAATATAAAATCCATCAGAGTGTTCCCAGAAATAACTTGGGGTTCAGGAATGGGAGGATGGTAGCTGACAGTGCCAGTTTAATGTATTATGTATGCCTACTGGTATGCCAAGAGGTGAGCAGTAAGGTAGCGTCATCCATCTTTACCCAACAGTGGAAAAAAAACAACTTTTACCTCGTATTGTTTTGTGACCTGGCACTGACTTAAAGACGAAGTTGAATGTGAATCTCAAGTTTTTGTTCATGTCAGCAAATCCCACGAAGAGACCAACTAAACCTAACACCAACTCTACTCAAAGTACACAAACAGAACCAATATCACTTTTTTATCCAATTAATAATAAAACACATCGTGAAAATGACTGAACTCACTTGTGTCAATTTACAAGATAAAAACAGACCTTTCCAATTCATTTTAACTTATTTTGAGGAAACCATGCAGTTAAACTCTACTACTTAAATACAGCAAACTCACGTTGCACAGTCTCGGTAGTGAGGACACCCTTGACGGCTTGGTCCCGAAGGGTTTGGCTGTGATTGCAGTGGAGAGACGGGATGAGCCCTCGGACCTCCGGTATCCACGAGGAAGGCTGGCTGAGCCGGACCAGGACCCGGAGCTGGACAAATACTTGTGGATGCCTGTGGCCTGCTGGCCTCTGGCTTGCTCCACAGCCGGTTGCCAAGATGTCTTCGGATCCTCATCCTGAGACTTGTGGTTCTGGTGGCCCTCCAGGGCATCAACATCTGCCTGATTCAGGGCATCAGTGCAAAAAGTTGGAGCTTTTGGATCAGCGCACAGTGGAAGTGCCTTTTGACCTGACACAGTAGACTTGGCGGTCTTGTTTGGCTGTATAGTTGTGATCAGAGTGGAGATCTGGCTCGTGAAGACTTTTTCAGATGTGGGCTGGAAAGGAGCCGGACCGCCCTGGGCATTGACTTGTGTCTGGGAGCTGAACGGGCAGTCGGGAGAAGGCGTGGTAACCCCCGCTCCATCTGAAGCCAGGGAGGCAAAGTGGCTCTCCTCTCCCAAGTTGTTCCCATCAGAGGCAGGCATGGCCCCGACTGACGATCCCTGAGCAGAGAAAAGGTGTACTGAAGTAAATACAGCAAGGGATGCTCCCAAAGGTTATGGAAGTAAAAACAGAGCAACACTTACCTGAGGGTGGGCCGACTGATGGGGGCTAAGCGGAGCCGCGGGGGTGAACGGAGCCTCCGTGGCGTAGCTGCGGGCCAGAAGAGCTCGAGTACGAGGCCGCAGATCAGAGCTCTTTGATGGAGGAGAGATGGAGTAAGGTCGGGGGGCTGAGCCGTGTCTGCGTGGTGACTGCTGGTCTCTGGGGATGTTGCCGTGTAAGGGAAGAGGAGTGGGCGTAATAAAGGAAGCAGAAAAGATGGCGTGTCATATTACGCGAGTTCACTGTGGGCGAGGAGAGCCGCTCTTCTCACACACACACACACACACACACACACACGTTTGAAAGTGTACGTTTGTACCTCTTTGAGAAACCTCCCGCTTCATTCCTCTCAAAGCTGGTCGAAGCCCCGTTGATCATCTGGTTGATGACGTGATCTCTGTCTTGTGACTTCCTGCGGAGGTCAGACTTGGTGCTCCTGCGGCGGTTCTTCCACTTCGTCAAATCCTGGAACGAGTGCATTTTTTGGCAACACTGTATTACCAGCATTTGGACACAAGACAAGTCAAAGTGCTTTTAGGGGCACAGAATTGATGTAAGGCTTTATGGAACAGTACAGGTGGACACAGGAGTGAAGGGAGGAGAAAAAGAGGAGGTCAGGCATCCGTCAGCGAACACCTCCACAGGCCTGAGCTATCAGACTATCACCTCCTGAGGTACTGAGCTAACATTCCTACATACGGCACCTTTAAAAAAGAAACTACCTTTTTTCCTGTGCTTTTGTTTTTTAGCTCTTGCAAAGATTTAAAAGAAGTTATGAATCCTACTATTGGAAAGCCACATATTTACAACAATATAATGTCATCATCAATATTTCATTTCATCAACAACCTACTTTAAAATACTGAGGGAGAGAAAAAAGAAAAAAAAACTTGCAATTTCCAACTTTTACATAAACTTGGTAAAGAAATCCAAACAGTAGTCAGAAAAAACAAAAATTGAACATCTGCAGTTTTCTTGACAACAGAGCGCGTCATCTGCTGAAGAGCATGAAGAGCTCGTGAGCATATCGCACGAGCAGCTACTAAACGGACGCTGAAGCCAACTGTTTTATCGGCATCTTCCTGTGGACTTCTGGACTTACATCCTGCCACTTTTCTTCTCCATCCTTGGGAGCAACGCTACACTTGCGTTTGTCTTCTTGATTCCACTGTCCTCCCGGGCCATCGTGGATGACGTTCCCATCAGGAGCTTTACGCACAGGGTACACCATCGGGATGTCAGTGAGTGATTTGCTCCTGGTTCAGACAAACAAAGAGGCAAGACAAGGAATGGATATGGATACAGAGCAAACAAGGATGGTGTTTCAAACACTGCAGTTGCTTGAAAGTGCAAGTCCAGCAGAACAAGCATGACGAATAGGAGTGTTGCAACGCAGCGCACACCAACACGTCATCTTACACTGACAGCTTTCTGTATGTGACACACACACACACACACACACACACACACACCAGCCACAATATTAACAGCTGCAACACGGCACATTCTGCATCCAAACAACAGAATCCTTAGCAAAGTGCGAGCAGGAGAGTAGCATGCAAGTCAAGTAACGCAGCAGAACAAATGGCAACAGATGTTGCTGTCTGGAAAAACAACAGCCATGACTTGTAACAAGTAATAGCACTGCTGTGGGCGACAGAGGATGTCAGATGTGACATTCAAATAACTTACAGCAGCATTTAGCAGGTGGTGAATCAAAACTGTGACATAATGTGATGGGAGGAACCAAGACTGTGATTAAAAACAAACCTGCAGATCGCCGTAAATTCTACTGTCAAGCGTCTGCCTAGAAAATTAGTAGTGGGCGGTAAACCAAGCGCTCCATCTTTATGAAAATGCAAATGACTTCTGCAGAACCATTTCCTCTGCAGGTAGGCTGAATACAAACACCAGCATGTTCAGATGAAGCGGCGACAGAGCAGTTGCGATCCGAGCGGCTTCAGACGAGTTTTGTTCGCCTCAAAATTCAGGACTCACCAAATCCAGCCAGGGTTGACCTGAACCGGTGTCTCAGGCCTGACCTGGATCTGATACGTTCTACAGAACCAGAGAAACAGACATGAAAACTGATGAACAGCATCTAAACAATAGGTTTGAAAAAAATGATTGATGTTGAAGAGTCACCGTATACATCACTCAGAAAAAGGTCATGTTATGTGACAGTTGACCACAGATGTAATACAAACCTACCACACACACACACACACACACAAGATCATAGCACAAAGAGTGTGTTTAATGCACAGTATCATCAGCACGACACTTTATTTTTACCACATCAAAGCCGTATTAACACAAAAAGTAGACTGAAAAACATCTGCGCTGACACACAGGGTTTTATTATTCTGTTATGGCTATCACAACATGACAAATGACACAATGCCTGAGTCATCCACTTAACCATTATAAACTAATGAGTCACTCAGCATGAAGCCGTTATAAAAAAGTCCTCCCATCATCAGCACTATTAAAAAAAAAAAAAAAAAAAAGAAAAGGTGCCAGAATAAATGCCAGCACGCATTAACGGTATAAATTCAAGGCACATTTCATTTTCTTATCCACTTCATGAGACATCAGTTGGATAAACAGGGGCAATGTTTGCATATCTTTACTGAATTAAGCAGTTTGCCAGTGGATTAGAAATTTGCAAATGCAAAAGTAACAGGTACAATTGGCACATGAGGAGATAACAAATAGAATAGCACGTTAGAGCTTGTGTCAACAGTCGGCTACAGTGTGTATGGTTAGTGTGTGAGTCGGGTATGGGTCTTCAGGACGAGAGGCCTGGAGAGAGTTTCTTAGAGATGCGTCCGAGGTTCTTCAGGGATGTTTTGTACGGCTGCAGGCGTCACGAGCCAGGAAATGACGTCAAACTCTTCCTCCGAGGAAACTAAAGCTTTGTGGCTTCAGTCAAAAAAAGAAACACAATGTGATTGCTCATTTTCATGATCATATTTTTATTCTGAGTTAAACCTAGAATACGTTCACATGTTTTAGTGCTCAAAAAAACACATCAGTTTTCTCATGCAGTCTGTTTTGGCTCCTGTCTCTTTAAAGAAAGGCCCTCCTCCTGAACACCTAGTCTGCTCTGATTGGTCAGCTTGCACACACCTGAGCAAGCACCACTAAAAACAACAGGGCAGCTGTGTTAAATTAATTTTCAAGTACCAAACTAGTGGCGAGGAGTGAAATCGTGCCAATGTGCGACATGGTGACATAATCTGAAGTCACAAAAATTTAAATCAAAACTACTGATGAGGTGTTTCAGGAGCAGTGTATTCCATGGGAGAGAGGAGCGTCTGTTAGTATGGACTTTTGTCCTTTTTGAATTGCAAGAGACTTTTACATGCACAAGTGTACATAAAAACACTACAAAGGAAATTTTAAAAAAAGCATATAAGGTTTCCTTTCAGGGAGAAGAAATAGGATAGAAATTTGCAAGATGTAGGGTTCAGCAGTTACATCTTTGCAAACTAGCGCTAGCTGTTTCCCTGACTAGCAAACCAGGACTTGGTTTGCTGGCGTGGTTAAGCTGGATTTATAAACTAATATGTAACGCTGTAGCCAAAAACAATCAATAGAAGACATTTAGCAGCATGGCATCTTGTCTCACTGGGAGTTTTCTTATTTTTTTGCGTCACACACAAAAGTTTCACATTAGATTTGATGAGGGGCAGCAAGTCAAAGTCCAACCTTTCTGCCATGTAATGTTTTGGCAGCTTTAACGTTACGAGGATTACCTCAAGCAGTGCATCAAAATATTCAACAGCAAACGAGCAAACCTGCAGCGTCAGTTTTGCCTTGTATTAGCTCTGACTAAATCATGAAAGCTTTCACACTCAAACAATAAATTAAAAAAAAACAGCGAACAGACCTCAGGCCCAGCAGTTTACGATACCATGGTCTTCTCTGGGAGCCGAGGTAGATCGTGCGCACGCGAACCTCCTCTTCTGGTGTCCAATTCCGGGGTAAGAAGCGGTCATACCTGGGGTTGGTACAGGTCTGATGGAGGGTCTGCTGCACTCGCCGCAAATACAAGTCATCCAGAACTGGGTCGGCCTCGGTGTCGTCGTCAGAGTCCTCCTCACACAAGGCTCGTAGGAAAAGCTCTTCGTTGAAGGTACAGTCAGAGGGAGACACAGTGAGGTGGGGTTGAGGTGAGAAAGGGGCATCTTGAGTGCTGCAGCAGAGAGTGGCAGACCCATGTCTGTGTTTATTCTCAGGTGGTGGTGGTGACGATGATCACACAGACATCGCTTCGGATAAAACAGTTACACCAAGTATCTCAGATGTGATCCGACAGCACAGAGCTGCTCCCAAATGTTAAAAGGCAAGTGGTGAGACTGATGATTAATGCAGGGAGGCAAATTCACTGAGAATTCACATCGGGAGAAGGGTTAGAGTTATACAATGCTTTTCCATTTTCCAGGCAGTGGAGTTGTAGTTAGTGTTGTAGAGTACGCGCAAAGCCAAACAGAGCGTAGGCCACAGCTCTTTATAAACACACACCCACAGCTTCCTGCCGACACCTTTCCACATGAACTATCGTAGAGAGTCACCTACGGCCAAAGTGACCCTGCGGGTGATCGGCCACCAAAAGGAGCACTCAACCTGACAGTCCTCAGCTCTTTGTTACCATAGAGACCAGAGGCATGAAGAAACTCACTCAGAAGAGGTAAGCCCGTCCTCGGTGATCCGAACTGTGTGTGTCTAAACACCATTTTGAAAGAGCTTTTTTGCAATAATGATATACAATCATTATCAATCAATTATCATTATTGATTTGTTTTTTTCATTTACCCTAGTTGTCTTTGTTCTATATTCAAATTCATGTTACTGGGAAAAAAAAAAGTTGTAGTTTTGAATTGTGTCACCTGGATGAGTGCTGAAGATGAGTCTCACGGCACGACGGAAGAAGCTGCTCTACAGTCTGGTGGTACGGCACAAAATTAAGTTTGTCGCACCATCGTCACGTTACAGCCACGAATAGATGGATAACATGATCACCCTTCAGCATGCAGATAGTGGTGTTTTAGGAGTGCAAATGATATGTTGTGTTTCTTTCACATCATTTTCACCCACTGGCCAGATCAAGACCTTTAGACACAAGTGGTGAGAGAACACAGTTCTCTCCTCATCATTGCATTCCTGCGACAGACTGTACTAGGACTCAGAAATTAAATGAAGTTTTCTAGGGTAAGGTCAAGTTCCTGTTCATATGAATTGAAAGAAAAATCTTCAACCAAGGAACTGATGCCAAATAAACTGGAAACAGTCCTTCAGCCGCTGCGGATAAGTGAGTTAGTATCAGCGGATGAACTCTCTCTGTGCAGTAACCAACATATTTGCAGTACCTGTTGAGAGGACCATCGCCGCCCCTCCCGCTCTCCTCCTGTCCTCGTTTTCTCCGTAGGAGCGGTGCTGGGACGAAACCTTTGTTTTGCTGGGTCGGGGGCTGTGTGCTCTCCATCTTGAACACCTGTTCAGCCTCTGCGTCACTTCCACAACCTTGCGACCAAACAAAAGTGGAAATTGAGCAACAAAAACAAAAGATTCAGGTTTAGAGAAACACAAGTTAAAATGAATTAAAATTAAAGTGAGCTGAGCATTATGGTTCAAATAACAGAGAAAGAGTGCATAACAGAGGAACCTTCAGTGGACGACTGATTCCTCACACAGCCAAGCCTTGAGCGAGCACTGTGCCAAGTACTTCACCCTCTCTCATCACACAAACACACTTTCTATCACCACAGTGAGGAACTTGCCACGAGCCATCACTGACGTGCACCGAGACAGAGCAGGGCAGACAAATTCATGATCATGCGGCTTCCCGAATGTTGATGCAACAATTAAGGCTGATCACAACCGTTAACATGGTGGCACAACCCGTGAACTTATCGATAAAACACACGCTTGTGTTGGCAAGTTCTTTTGCAGACTGACTTTCATCCGTGTACAGAAAGCGCAGACAAAAGTTGCTGCAGCAGTTGGTTTGGAATCAATATGAGCGGGATCAGCTTGCACAAAGAGCCAAAAAAAAAAAAAAAACCCCAGAAACTTACACTGCATCAAAATCAAGGTCAAGGCAAACAAAAAACGGATTCAAGTTTGAGGTGGTGTTGTGCACAAATTACTGACTAGAAGAAGACTGTGGAGTACCTTCGCTGTTGAGGTGGAGGGCTCGGGAGTCCAGAGAGATCTCCGTCTTATAGCCCGGTCTCATACGCAGGTATTCCTCCCTCTCTGGGTACCAGCAATCCTTGTACCCGCTGTCTTTCACAACCACATTACTACCCTCATCTAGAACCTTTGGAAGGGCAGGGTTGATGTCGATTACAAGATAAAAAAAAAATAAAAAAAAAAAAAGGACTACAATTGTGTCAAAAGCTTTGAAGAGCAGCTTACCTTGGACAAGGGTAACCCCAACAGCCCTTCAAAGGCCTTGAAGTTAAGCTGAGGCCCACTGTAATAGGTGTCCAGATGGGCATGGCGGCCTAACCAGTAGATTGTGATCATAACCTGAGAAAGAGAGGAAAAAGCCACATGGGGGTAAATACAGAAAAGTATAGAGACTCCTCTAAAGTTAATTTAGTTTAGCAGCCTGCCTCCCTTTCCTCACTTGTACATTTATAGTTTCGCAAAATGAGATGTAGGACTGACACCACGGTGAACAAAAACCACCATAAAAACATTTTTTTCCCCCCCAATGTAATAGGAAGATAAATGTTAAAATGACCTAACAGATTGAAAATATACACAAGACAAAGCAAGGTCAACCTAACTGGCAGCCCGTCCAGACAGCTCCAACAAAAATGTCCATCTGGCTGACTGTTTGCATTTTCCTTTGACATCTTTTTTTTTTTTTTTTTAAAGACGTCCAAAAGTGAAAGCTGCTGAGCGTAACACTGTCAAACCTGCTATGAGAGGGGAGAGGCTGCCAAAATGACAGAGGTGCATGTCAGTCTGAGCCTGGCAACGGTTTATTTTCAGTTCTACTCAGAGGAGGAGGATAAGCTGTGAAAGATCCAAGAGAAACTGCTGAGCGCAACAGCATTCAGAAAACTCCTTCTCAGGGGGGGAATGATAAAAAAAAAACAAAAAAAAAACAAAAAAAAACCACACAAGTGTTGCTTAAAAAGGATAATGCGCATACAGATTAATGCATTAAAAAGGGAAAGTTCGAGATTGTTTTTATATGAACCGTAGAGATGTCTGCCTTCCCTTGAATATAATGGAAAAGTCGTTGCTAGTTGGGAGCAAGTTTCAAGTGGGAACTACTTCCTTTCTACCAAACTACACCTGCCAACCGTATCACCGCGCAGAAGGAAGCGTGCATCTACTCATGAATGACCTTATGCTTCCGTTAGCTAGCTTTGTTAGCTGGCCTCTCATGCCTGAGTAGATGCTCAGTTCCTTCTGCACGGTGAAACAGAAACATAATAGTTCCTTCACTAAACAGTTAACAACGAGGTCTGTGGATAATCTTGAGTAACCAGGTTTTGAGATACGGGAACAGACATTGCGGTTGAGTTTTGTTTTTTACATGTGCCTCTCCAAAACGCTACGTACTATGCCCAAACAATCTAGTACAGTTTGTTTACTCAGTCATAATAATCAATAAGTGACTATTTTTCTCTCCTTTTAAAATGTCTTCCTAAAAACTACATAGTGCACCTTTAAGCAGGTAAAATGTTCATGTGTCAGCATGCTAACATTCGCTAATTAGCACTAAACACAATGCACGACTGAGGCTGATGGGAATGTAATTTGTTTAGCTAGAATTTGATAATTTGGCATTGGACATATACACTTGATGATGATGCTCGATGAAAAGTCACGGGATTAATATTCTTCCTCAGGGTGACATAAAATCGTGCAAATGTCAACCACGCCGTGACGCAAGGGGAAAAGTCGGGGGGGGCGACCGAATGTATTAAGAATACGTCTCTGGGAACCATGAACGTCTGCGCCTGACAAACATGAGCAGAGACAGAGAGTAAAGGCTGTGAAATAGGAGTCTCTTCCCGTTTAGTGTTATATATCACAACCAAAGCATTCTGGACATGATTTATTTCCGATTTGCCTCGGGGGAGGGATATTTCCTTGACGGACTGCCTTCCTCCCCAGATTACAAAAAAAATCCATGAAGGAAAGAGGAGTGAATTGAGCAAATACTTCAGAGCAAAATGCTAGTTAGAGGAGAACAACGATCATTTCTGTCTGTATGGATTCTCATATCATGCTCATCCGGTGTCTGTCGTGGTCAATAGAGACCATTCACTGAATGCCAGGTCAACACATCAGTGTCACTGCAGATTACAAATATAACCTATTAGGGGTTCATTTTAATGATGTACAGAGACACACTATAATAAGCATTTTTTTTTTTTTTTTTAAATAAGCAGTTTTGTTGGAGCCACCAGAACCAAAATTGGTTTCAGTGTCCCCTCATTTGCACAACCTGAGGAAAAATAAATAAATAAATAAAAATAAACACACACACGCACACAGCGGTGAGGTCTTATTGTCAGCCTTAAGCACCAGGACAGGATGTGTTCATTATTCTCTAATAGTCCACCGACCTCATGCAGAGGAAATCATTACACTGCAGGCAACAGGGTCATCACAGGTTAATCCTAGTTAATGGTATTATTAGCCATGTATGATTTTACTTAACAATGGCCCCAGTTCCCATCAGAGTTCAGTGCAGAGTGGCTCCATGCTTATATTTTAGGAATAAATAGAGGCTGGACTGTCAAGATTAGTAATGAGATGCCACTATAATGAACACTGATCATCAGGATCACATTATGTTTTTCTGAGGCAACGTGGCTGAAAACACTCATGTTCGCCTGATGGATGCGCATGTACTAAATTAGTGTAGAATTTAGAATTATAATAAGTTATACAGTTTTAATAAATAATCATTATATTGATCTGTATAGATTGTGGCAAAACTAAGAAAATGGTAAATGTGTCCATGTTCTGCATTCTCTCCCACTGAGAATTGTTAAATCGCACAAAGCCATTGAAAACATTTGCAGCCAGTTTTCAACATGTTTTCTGAACATAATGTTTTCCTTCTTTTCTTCTTTTTCTGATCTAGGAAGATTTTTATGAACTATGAAAGTAAGAATGTATGTAACACGGTGATCCGACCCTCTCACTGAAGTCACGCAGTGCACAAACAAGTGATGGGGGGCTGTAGTGCAAGAGACTGTCCCATCACAATGTTTCTGAAGTTGTTATTTTAAGGTTAAAAAAAAAAAAAGAAAAAAAGAAAAAAAAAAGTTACATAATGTTACTGGTAATGGAATGTTCTGTTCAGGGTGCGACAGTACCGGTCAACATTAGTCCACATTACATCACTGCTGCATACAAACACAGCGAGATATCTGTGTATATGGTTGGAGTCCTGCGTGGAAACTAGATTTCAATGGAGGCAAATTAACCCTAATTGGTTAATTTGAGGGATAAAAATGCTCCACCCACGTCAAAGAAAGAGCTCTCTGACAAAACAGCCTCATTAACGGGTCCACGTTGTCAGCTTCTGTGAGATTCAAATGAGGCCTCCCAGATAACCAAACAAGCTCATGAGCTTCCAAACATGTAAAATACCAGGAGTGCACACAGGCGTGCACACAGGCGTGCACACAGAGTACTCGCATGTCACACACACACACACACACACACAATTCAGCAGCAGTTTACAGCATCGTGATAAAACATTAGGCCATACATGTGCCGTTGTAGGAGGAATGGTGATCGTGTTTGGGGTTATTTATAGGTTAAGTGAAGCAGGACAGAGTTCCCTTTAAGATGTTGCTTCAAAGAGCAAAAAAAGAGCGTCAGGAAAAATACAAGTCGGAGAAAAATCAGCTCAAGGAGGAGAGTAAGCGTGGCACTGATCCTGGTCAAACTTACATTTTTGAGTCTTCGGTTGGTCTCATCTCGTCTACAATAAAAGGAAAGGGAAATAAGAGTGACGCTCCTCATGCTGCTTTTACAGAAAGGACTGCCTGTACAGTTACATCACTAAGAAGCAAGATAGAGAGCTGTATGGACAAAAACCTGATGTCAAATCTCATTTGCAATGCTCTGCTAATCAGCCACTTATCGAAATTTATAGAGAACAGGCCATCGACTCGTATAAAGCAGCAGCTTGTCAGGCAAAGATAACTTCTTTTTTATGAATGCAAAGCAGCTGTGAGAGTCAAACTGTAACCCTTTTCAGCACAGGCAATGCAGTAAAAACACCTCGGCGTTAAATGCCTTCAACACAGCCGAAACAAAAACACTCCTCAGACACATACATTTAACCTCGGCAACTTAAAAGATGACTGTACCTGAGTGTTGCTCGAGTGGACAGGTCCTGCAGGTCTCCTGGATCAAACCGCTGTGACACATTCAGGCCCAGTTTCCCGCAGGCCTTCAGGAAAACGTTGACATTATCCTGGAGATTAAAAAGAAAAAGACACGGCAAAATTCGATTTAACTTGCTCTGGTCGGTGCAGCCCTTAAAACACCAGACTGCTTTTTCCAGCTCTGTAAGCTGGGTCTGAAGAAGTCAAAATCTAAGTTCATGAAGTCAAATCAATACTCAAAGCTAAACACAGGATCATTCAGCTTAAAAGGGGTTGAATATTATATGAAGTGATATTTCCACGTCTTTCAAAACAGCTCTAGGTGCTACATAACACTGCGAGGGTGTCAAAATGATCAATTCAGAAACTGTACATTTAAATTTGGGCTGAGGACCTCTGTAAGGTTTTGTGGTAACGCTGCTGTCATCGCTCTCAGCGCGATCCTGAACATGGGCGTAAAAACGAGGGCCGGTGGTGAAAAACAGCTGGTGGTGCCTGTTCAGGTCTGTGAGAGCTGACCAATCAGAGCAGAGTGGGCTTTTTCGGGACTGTCCAGACACAAACAGACGAGACAGCGTGAGAGAAATAATGTGTTGTGTATGTAAAAACTTCCAGTCGACATACAAGATAAAAAAGTATGAATCCGAAAATGAACATAACACAGGCTTTTTAACAATGTCTCATTGACTATTTGTTGTTTGTAGTTTTTTTTGAAAATGATTAAGGAATACTTCTAATGTACAGCTTTATTGTCGTCTCTCTTACTTAAACATGAGTCTGATAACGTTGTGGCATTCTCTACTGGCAGACAGACAAACTGCAGCGTGTGAGTCTGAATTGTTTTTAGCTTTAAAAAAATATCGACAAAATGATCTATATTTTTAAACTGATGTGTAACTTTACTAAATTCAATCAGAACTCCTCTCACTATGCAAAGACATTCCCCCCCTCAAAAAAAAGGAAGCTCACTGTCTACTATGATTATTACCACTGTGAATTAAAGGGTTCGAGGTTGTACAAACAGGATATTTATTCTGTGCGTATTCACAAAGCTGCTTGAAGGGTAGAAAAATCATTATAGACATGAATGTTTGAGCAGCAATGTCGAATATATTTTGATTTGTGAGTTAAAACATGCAAAAGCGCCGGAATGGTCCTTTAGGCAGTCACAGTGACTTGCTGAGTCTCTGCTACATCTGCATCTCGCACACCACCACCATCCACTGGTGGGCTCTGCCTATGTATCGGCCCCTGATGGGAGATGGTAATTGATCCTTCCCTGCCCTTGCTTAGGGCAGTTTTTCCAATTATACGTCTGTGAAGCCATCAAAACACATCCCGAGGCCAAAAAATATACATCTGCATTTACCTCATGAATTTTTTTTTTTTCCTTTAACATATTCAGCAGCTGGGTCGTGACACTGATATGCAGTTTCGAGCTGTGGCAACACTGTCTCTCCGTGCCTTTGACAGGAAACCACAAGACGTGTCGAAACTTCCCGGCTAGCAGGTGCCTTCTTATGCTCTTGTATTTTAAGCAACAAACACACTTGCTTTCTTTAAAAATCTGCGGATTGCAAAACATGTGTCCACAGGCAAACATTTGCAGTCTTTCGTTTGACGCTCCATGGCAAAGAAAACACTGCTTGCATCACACAGCCACACAAACACACGCAAGACATGGCAGGGACTTCAAAACACTCACCAGGCCGGCGATGGGAGTAGAAAGTCTGTTGACTTTCTTGATGATGCCAGGTTTCAACTGGTTAATCAAACTACAGGCCAAAAAAAAAGTGAAAAACACAAATCTGAGGAGCAATATACACACACGCACATAACATATACTTTAAGGGTCCCAAGAGCTTCTAGACCTCTGGACTGACCTACTAGCTTCAATTTGTTGCCCACATACCTCTCACTTGTTAACCTCGCTGCGCTTTCGTAACTACAAGTTGGTGTACTAGAAAGTTGTGCTTTAGGAGAAAATGTCATTTCTTACTGACTGTAAATAAATGCAGAAAGTAACAAAACAGTTCTTATCCTGCGGTCTGTTTTACATGCAGTTACATTGCTCAGAGCTGTTGAAGCCAAGCTGGTAAATTAAAAATCCAACCACAGGTTTGCATGGTAATTGAAATTAAAGCCCGACTGTGAAAGTCAAAAAACGCATCAAAATTTACTCACTCGCAGAGCAGAACTCCATTCTCCAAGGCAGCGCGGAAGTCGTTGCAACCAAACGATTTTCCGGTCACTTCCTAAAAAAAATAATAATAATAATAATTTGGAATTTATCCATTGAATGTTGCTCATGTGTGTTCAAAGTCTCATTTTACTGGTGACATTTATGATTTCAAACAAATACAATCTGCAACAGCTGAACCTGTAAAGCCACTTTTCCAAACAGTAAAACATACTCATTAGTGGGACCTGACCACAGCCGCATCTTCAGATGTTCATTACATGAAACTGTAACGTGCATGTGATGCAGCACATACTGTACATGCCCATTTCAACTAGTGTCGGCTGCAGTGGTCGACAATGACTGAGGTGACCCATCTGAGTGGATTTCTGTCAATGCAAATAGGCAAGTGAGAAACACCACTCACATTAAGAGGGTTTTCTACTGAAGCCTGAACAGCCGTCTGTTATTCCCCATTATTATTTGCCATCATCTATTAGCATATTAGTTTGGGACGTGTCGGCCATTAAGTAACAAGGTACGCAAATACAGAAAAAGTCAAAGATATGTTTGAGAGAATGTATAAACAAGGCTGCCATTTCAAACTTTGTCCATCAGAGGGCGCTGAAATGTTTTTTTTTGTTTGTTTTTTTTAAATTGTAAAACATCAATCAACAACAATGCCCGCTTTTTTTAGTTTAAGCAAAGTGAAGTTAATGACGTGAGCTGTTCAGATTGAGCCTAAGCAGCTGAAAGCTACAGTGACAACTAGAGTGCAAGACTTCAATTCTCTCTAAATAAACCACATATCATAAGGCAAAACAGTGGGCCAGAAAAATTAATGTGGACAAACATTCACATAAAAAAAGTCTAGGTCAAATCAAAGAATCCAACATCACCTAAATGATCTTACATGGCAGTAGTGAGCACAACAAGGCCAGGGGGGTTTGTAATGAGGACATAAAAATGGGGCTATTAAGGCTCAGCTCCATAACTAACAGAGGGCCCCAAAAGGCCATTCTTCTCACTAATTAATCCCCCCTGGAATCCACCATCACAGTTCCTTTTTGGTAGAGCCGGGCACCGGGCATGGACGGGACGCCTCTCAGCGCAATCAAACAACACAGTGCCAGGCTGACTCGATAACACACCATCATGGAGGTCAATGTTCTGTCTGTTCTACAGCTCCAACACTTTAATTGGTCATTTAAAAAAACACACACACACACACACACAAAAAAAAAAAAAAACACACAACTGCCTCTAGGAAACATAGATTCAATGAATTTCAACCATGTGTTCCTAATTGCTCTCTAGACATCTTCAATTGTTAAGAGTTTCCAAAAGCACAAGCTGGATGAAGCCATTTACCTGAAATCCTCACTGAATAAATCTGGCCCGGGTTCAACATGTGGTCGACAGAAAAAAAAACAAAGGAAGAAACACTTTTATCAAGATATTTTCGTGATTGCAAGGGTTGCAATTTTTGTGAAGGTGAAATGAGTCACACCACAACCATTACAAGTGAGGCGCTGCAACTAACAATTATTTACTCATTACTGATTGACCTGCTGATTATTTTTCACAATTAATTGAGTCTAGACATTTTTTTTTTACTCATAATAGTTTCCCAAAGCCCAAAGCGACATCTTCTAATTGCTTTAGTCCAACCAAAAGTCCAACACCCACAGACGTTTCAACTGCGGGCAGCATTTTGATAATTCAACCGCCAACTGCTGCTGGTAATGTGAGCTCAGAGCATCGGAGGGGAGCATAAACTGTTTTAAATGAATGTTCTAGGCTGTGTAAAGCCCAATTTTGTCAGAAGATGATGCGGTGTAGCCTATGTGGCTACGTCACACGCGGATGTTGAACTAAACAGACGCAGGGGGGAAAAGAAACCAGGAGGCAAAATGGAGAGAGGTCTTCAGGGGTTATTTTCAACTGGCCAAGTTGTAATCGCTCTTGCATGTCAGCAAGCAGAGGCCATGTCGCATGCTGTCGGGAGATGACAAAGAAACGCGATGATTAGCGGAATCACTCTCTATCTTCCGCCAAACACTCGAGACTCATCTGTTCGGACTTCACCTCGACCCCGCGTAGCATGACTCCCTCCCATGACTCTGGTGGCAAAAGACAAAAAAAAAAACCCACCTCAAGCAAGCGTACAAACATTTTCTGCACATTAGAGGTTTTAATTTTGCCGTTTCCAACTATTTATCAAGAAGGTAAGTGGCAGACTGATCGCTAATGGAAATAATCAGAAGTTTTGCTACATTCAAGAGATCATTTCCTCTTTGTTCGTTGCGGAGATGTCGGATATTGTTTCTATTATAGAAACGCCGGCTTAAAAATTGTGCTGCTCCCGTTTCACCAGAAGCTAAATGGCCTGTTTACATAATGCAGAGGAGGCCAATCCATTCTTATTTATTCTCCAGTCCGGTCTGCATTGAGTAAACATTTAAATGTAATTGCTGCTGGTGCTGCTGCTAATGATAAACAGCAGCAGTTTCTGGACACTTGAATATATGGAAGCTTATTATCCCGCAATCTGTAACGCAGGATGTTAGTGCCAACACATTCCCAATGCCGTTTGGCACGAAAAGGCATTTATGACACCATTTACCATTTCCTTAAAAAGCAATACGCCTTGCTCTCCTTCTTTCTAACACACACACACACACACACACACACACACACACACACACACACACACACACACACACACACACACACACACACACACACACACACACACACACACCCCCCCATCTATCAGTGCCAGAAAATAGACAGGCAAAATTGGCACGGGCTCACTGCCAAGAGAGCAGCACTGTCTGAGTCGTACTCATTGGTTATGATTTAAGGATTACGACTTTGACAATGTTTGGACAGCAGCAGCCTCTAACAGCCGAGCATCGCACTGCTTTAAAAACCACATCCTCTGCCGCCTGCGGATGGCACGGCCTGCAGAGTGAGTGTTCCTGCCTCGCGCTAACTACAGCAAACGCGTGAAGGGCTCAAACCAACTAATCGCAAACAAGCCACCTGAGCGAGGACCACCATCGCAGAAAGAAGGAACACCACAAACCTCAGAGCCGCTGCAACGATCGATCGGGGCGATCTGCAGCCACCTGCAACTCTTTGATATTTCTGAGAGAGACAAAAGTCAAAAAAATCTGACTCTAGCTTCTTAAATGTGAATATTTTCTGGTTTCTTTACTACTTTTTGACACTTAATTGAATGTCTTTGGGTTGTAGACATACAAGACATTTGAGGATTCCATCTAGGGCTTTGGGAAACATTGACCAACATTCCTCACCATTTTTCTGACATTTTAGTGATAAAACTAGTCGATTAATCAAGAAAATGGTCAAAAGATGAAATTGATCATTAGTTGCATCCCTATGTTGAGACAAGCTGCCCTCTGTTATCATACAGTGTTTTTTCCCCAACAGCTGGTGGCTGAACTTCAAGACAAACACGTGAAGTTGCTCGTAATCGTGCACATGTGTGTTGAGTTATGGACTTGTATGCATGTATGCAAATCTGTTTCACCCCCCTGAGAAAAATATAGAATATTTTCTTTTCTTCTATTTATCTGCCTTCCTTCTGTGTGAATTTCCCTCAGAAGCTCTGTAGTCAAACGGTCTTTATCCGGTCGGCTGCAGAGGATCCTCACACGGGGCTCTCTGTGTCAGCAGCTCAGCTCTTACCTGAGTCTTATCCAGGTGTGTTTTGCATTCAGACTCACAGATAGAAGTCTGTAAAAGGTGCCTCAGGTGAGCTTTACAAAAAAAGGGTGAACTTTGTAGTTTGGGGAAAAGAAGGTTTAATCAGAGGAGAGAAATCTTCACTGACTGAAACGAAATAAACTATTGACACCGAGCTTGTAAACATTAAAAATCTGAGTCTGGATTTCTACACAGGGCCCCTTTCAGATCATGGACAGGTGATCCTTCATGGCCGCCGCAGACGGATACACGCACACATTTCCTGTCTCCACGCGCGGTTCAGTGATCTGACTGGACCACATCTTCGCAGTGACTCACACAGAAACACAAGTCTGAGGCACGTGAAGAAAGAATAAAGTGAGGTGAGAGCGACGCTCGTACCTCAATCCAGCGCTGAGCCTCGATGAAGGCGTCTTCACAGCTGACACTGGTCTGCTGGCGCCACTCCATCTTCTTATCTTCTGATCAGGCAAAACAAAAACAAAACAGGGGGTCAAATCTGAGGAGGAGAACAAAAGAGATAACAGTCTGTTAAACCGACCGATGGTGGAGATAAACTCACTGAGAGTGTCCGGCCAGTCACCTTGTGCAGCTGCTCACCGGTGAGACTCCTCCGCTGATTGACGTCCAGCTCATCACCGGATCACTTCTGCCGCTGACTTTTCCATCACTGACAAGTTCCGCTTATCGTGAGGAGGAGGAGGAGGAGGGGGAGGATGAGGAGGAAGGTCCCCGCCCACTTTGAAACTGCAAAACTTTTGAGGTCGACGTTGGGGTGAGGTGAGGTGAGGTGAGGTGAGCTCCTCGGCCCTCTGCTGGCCGGCCGGTGTGTGACACTGTGAGTGAGACACCACGTGACGTGGAGCCTATCTGAGCACCTTTCAGACAGCAAAGGTGATTTATGGTGCTCCACACACACACACACACACACACACACACACACACACACAAAGTCAAATAAGAGAAACATCTAAGTACAAGGTGATATAAGGTTTGCAGAATAAGTCACTTCATTTAAATCACTTTTTAAAACCCACTTTTTGAGACACGCTTTTATTGTGAAGGCACCCCATTTAAAACTGAGTTTTTTCATCCTTCTATCTTTTTGGTCCTTTTACTGCTCTCATGTGAGAGTCTCCCTGCTCTCACTGCCTTTTACTGCTTTTATTTATTGTTCATGTAGTTATTATCCTTTATTCTTTCTATCTGTCCTTAATTCCTCTCATGTGATGTCATCCTCTTATCGACCTTTATTGATTTTATTCTTTCATTTATATCTGTTTCTGCATCACTTCTCCTCTCCTCTGCTTCTGTTGTTTCTGCCATCCTGCCTGTTTTTATGGCCTTCTTGTTTTAACTCACCTCAGACTCGGCCCCAATGTGTTTGGCCAGATTGGTGACGGTTTATTCTGTAACACTGTTTGAGTTACCTGCTTATTTTTATTTTGTGTGTGTGTGTGTGTCTGTCAAAGCACATATTCATCATCATGTTCTCACGATGAAACTAAGAATCACTGTGTTCTCGTTGCTTCACAATGAGCCTTTTACAAACACAGAGCAGGTCCTCTTCCACACCTTCTGTCTCATTTCCCAGTTTCAACCAACAAACCTGAAACAAACAAAAGAACTAAAGGTCATTACATCACAGGATCTCACTGTGGGACCTGACTTTGATGACAGCTGTTTTAACGTCAATAGGAGATGGCGAAACACACCACAACCCAGAATATCCATGTCGTGTGACTTTCTGAGAAGAAATGCTTCCAGATGGGTTTCATCATCTCTGTAAGGCTCATTACATTACATACATTCTCACTGGGATTCAGGATCTCTTTTACAATTGACTCCTGGCCAAGACAGCAGCACAACGATTTTCACATAAAAGAAACAAACAAATATCAAGACGGAACGTCACAAGGAATGTGATTAGAACAGCGCCACCCAAACAAAGAAGGGTGGAACGTTTAAATGAGCGCTTGATCACTCTAAATGAGTTATACAACTTATAAACAAAAAGGAACACAGTTGCTGAGTCCACTGTGGTTTGTTTCATTGATGTGTTGTTTCTTAACTCGTTGGTGAATTAACTTCTACAAAGGATTCACCTGTGCACCCTCACGTCCTTCGTTTGTCATGATCTGTAACCTCGCTGCTAGATGCCACTAAATCCTGCATGCTGGACCTATTAGTATCAAAGGCACAAGCGCGAGTTTATTCAACACACATTTGCATGTATGTACAGACTGTTTATTTATTGGCTGACCTATCACCAGAGCTGATACTCAGCATTAATCAGCGTGATTTTCTTTTCAAATCCGATTGCGGATAAAACTGGAAATGCTCAAGAAGAGTACAGGTGCGCCCAAATTGTGCATAAATACATTGCTTGATTAAACACACTCAGTTACAACACATCTGTGTTGGATTTAGTCAGTACATTCTACATCCTAATCTGTTTTTACATTCATTTTAATGTGACTGCACCCAAACTGTGATCAGTTCCCAGAGGACATGATCTCAGGTCCTTTGTGGCAGATGTAGTCCCCACAAGAAAGCCTAAACGCCAGCAGCCCTGTTGATTTTTTTGTGATAATACTAGTTAATAAGGTAAACAGCCTGTTGTTGATTGCTGCACATTCAGCCTCCCTTGTACACCTTGTTTGGGTCCTCTGCCCTGCTTGACGAGAAGAGCTGAACGTCTGATCTCACAGCCAGGGACTGTGAAAAGCCTCACGTTACCCATTAACTTCAGAAGGTGACGAGCATTTAAAAGGCAAATATGTGAAAATAAAATGTTTGTATGGGCTACAGATACAGATATGTAAAACACCAACTCCATTCCTTCAGTTCCTTTACTGCCGGTCTCTCCCTGTGAAGATAGCTGATACTGTATGCAAAATCAGACAGTGCGTTTCAAAGGGCAGGCCTCTTCACTGGTTGTCCTTTAAGTTTGAAATGATCAAAAATGGTTTGCGACAATTTCCTTTTCACACATGGATTTTATTTCTTTGTATGTGTGTTTTTTTCCCCCCCGACATTTGAAAGAAAAGCATACTAAGAATATGGTGAGCAGGCGCCATTGTGTATTACAGCAGGAGCTTACTCCAATCCAATTTCCTGCCGATGCCCAAGGAGGTGCACTACATGTGGAACAAAGGGCATTGATGGAATCACTGAATCTTAAAGTAAAATGAGGTGCGGAGCAATAGGACGCTAAAGGAAATGCAATGAGATGTCTACAAAGGACGTTATGTGAATTAATAATCTTTTTCCATCTTATTGGCTTAACCGGGAATATTCAAAGATCATTTCCTGCGCCATTTGGTGGTATTATTACTCCAACTGAACAACAGGGATTATCTTTCTGTTTCAGCCCTAAATCCTCTTGCTCACTTTTGTAAGTATTATAAAAGAGCATCGCCAGAGTTCCGAGGTTTCACTGAAGCAAAACATCTGTAGAAAACATCTTTACAAATACACCCAAGGACACATCTGAATCCTCACTTTGAACCTTTTTCCATCCAATGCTGAAAACAACAGATGGACGCTCAGAGGCAGTAGGCTGTGAAAGGAGGAACATTTAAAGGATGTTTTCTTTAATGGTCCCCGAAAACACATGAATCAAGGTGTTCAAAGACATCTCAGATCAAGGTTTTTTGTTTTTTTGCTTTTGTTTTTTTTTTTTTTTTCAGGAAAAAACACAACTATCAAATAAAAATCCTTAAAACGACTTTCTCCATCTTTCAGAATATATGAGCATGCAAATATTTTTCCATTCACAAGATGTCTCCCACTTTGCTTTAAAGGATAACTTCACCCAAAAATAAAAAAATCAGTCATGACCTACCCTCCCCCATGCTGATGGAAAGCTGAATGAAGCTCACAAACCATCTCTAGAGCTTTGCAGCAGAACAGGGCAGTAATATTCCTGTGTTAATCCTTAAAGAAAAAAAACATTTAATGGCACCATACAGCTCATCTGGTGTAATCTAAGTTTCTGGAAGCCCTGAGAGCCCAAACTGATTTGAAAAGATGTTGTACATGCCATTTTTGAAGCCGACATCTTCGCAGTATAGCTGCCACGTTAAAAGCATCAACAGCGAGCCATAGGAGCCATTTTCTGTTGTTGTGCTATTATTAAATGAGTCCCCATCTACTTCAGTTGTTTAGCAGAATGCTGCAGCTCTGTTTTGCTGTGGAGCTCCAGAAATGTTTTGTGGACTGCAAAACTTCACCTTGCTGTCCATCGGCATCAGGGTGAGTGGATGATAGCCGAATTTTCATTATTGGGTTAGGGCTAGTAAGTCAGTAAGTAAGTGATTTTTATTTATATAGCACTTTTCACAGATAGAAATCACAAAGTGCTTCACAAAATAAAATACAATGAATAAAAACGATGGCAAATAAAACACAATAAATAGGAGAGGAGAACAATAATCCTTCACCTCTAAAAGCCTAGTTCAAACTATACGCCCGCTCAAATAAAATTGTCTTTAGGTGCTTTTTAAAAGAATCGACTGAGTTCAAGCAGCGCACAGAGAGAGGCAACTCATTCCATAGCCTAGGTGCAACCGCTTGAAAAGATCAGTCCCCTCCAATCATAAAATGAGTGTGAGGGACCACTAGCAGCATTTGGCCCGATGACCTGAGACTACGGGAGGGAGTGTGGAGCTGGATCAGGTCAGAGATGTAACGGGGGGCTTGGGGTTATACTCATCCTTTCAAGCAAAGTATGACACATCTTGTCACCAGCAGTTAAAATATTTTTCATATTCATGATGTCTGGACTTTTTTAATGAGAGAGAAAGACACTTTAATCTGATAATCATACTTTTTTTGTCTGTATCAACACCACCTCCGATGAACGTTACATGATTTTTTTGTATGCCTTCATTCATATGTTGGATGGGGATCTCTCAGGGACATATCCTGTAAGTGTTCCCTCTGTCACAGCCCGCTGCGTCGGAGTGAAATGTCTGGTGGATTGCGACGTTTCACCCGACTTCCCATTGGCACGGGGGGTGGGGTGCTTTTTGGGTGAACTTGTCCTTTATGTCCATTTCCCAGTGCATGTGCACCAGAGGCTTCAAGTCTCCACATCACATCCCCACATCACACACACTCTTTGAAATGTGATTATCAAAAGACACAGAGAAAATGTACACTTCAAGAAATGCATGTGAAAGCCTCTCAGCACACACTTCATTCGACGCAGTTCAAACACTCACCTGCAGGAACAGGAAAAAGCAGACAAACATTTTCTTGAACTGTTGCAGTGTGTTAGATGCTGTCATGTGCCTCTGTTTAATTCCAGGCTGGAGGAAGCAGCACTCCACCAGCCCTGCACGTGTGATGTAATTGATGCCGAGACGGAAGAGTGGCGCACTTGAGAAAAAAAAAAAAACAGACTGATGCTCATCGTCTTTATTACAGGAATGGGTGTTTTGATGCACATACTGATCGACTGCTGATTAAATGAGGAATGAGATTAGTCATCCTCAGCCCGAGTATTAACAGCTACCATGATGCAAACAATACCAGCAGTGCTGTGATGATTCATTCAGACTACTCTGACGCCTGTTTGTTGAGCTTCTTCAGGAGTGAAAAGAGCAGAGAACAAAACCTGACAACATGGTTATAATCTAATCCAATCTAGTTTGATGTGATTGGATGCATAATGATAACACCCACTGAAATTACAAGTGTGAGTCAAGTAGACAGTGTTGTATATTGTACATCAGAGTGTCCTTCAATGCTGACACTTCATTTACAAAAAGAGGTAAACATTATGAATGTTGTGTGGTAGAGTTAAGATAACTAATGTTGCTCATATACACAGCTGGTTTGTCATTAAATGGAAGGGAATACAAATAACATTCAATAATTATCATCTTGTCTTGTCTTTTCTTTTCTTTTCTTTTCTTTTCTTTTTCCTCCTCGTTTAGTATTCCATGCACAGCTCTTCTACTGCTGGCTCTGCCATGCCTGTCAATTTTGTTCTTGCAGCTGTCAGCGTTTGCAATATCTTATCTCAGAGAAGCAACGACTCTTAACAATGAGCACGAACAGCGCAAAGAAAAAAAAAGTAGCAGAAAACACTACAGCACAGAGATTAAATGCATTTCACTTTAAATGTGGCACGTTTCCCTGTGTATACATCTCCTTTATCAGAGCTGTTGCATGTATTCATGGTGACCAGTAGGTGCTGCTGTAACTCTGCATCTGCATTCCTCATTTGGGGAGGGATGGGTGGGGTGGGGAGTGACTGAGTGAAATGGACAGTAACGACAATCTGATTTGCCTTCACATGAAGCAGTTGTTTCCCATATTTCCCATTTGTGCGTTCCCCTGGGTCCAGTCTAGTGCGAGGAGAGTGATGTGATGCTGCTCAGAAATACTCGGTTTTCAATTACACCCACTATCATTACTGTTATCCACAGCGGCAACATCAACAGCTAATCTCCTTTCCATTATTTTTTTGCCAGATAGAATTTGAATTGCAAACAAAAAAAAAGATTTGGACTGAAGACTCTCAACACGCCACAAGATAACATTTTTAATATTTCCACGCAGAGATGTCAATTTACATATTTTAACCACGTCACTGCTGAACGCTTTTCTGTGACTACTTGGGTCCAAATATGACTGTGCTGTTGATGTAGAGACATGTCATCAGAATATGTGGTGCAACAAAAGTGCTCTTACAATTCTTACAATTCTTACAATTCACTAGCCACTAAAAGGTCACAGGTCATTCATACAGTGTTAAAAAATTGTCAAAACCACATATTTTTTACGTACAAAAAAGCATAAATGTACATAGTCATTTGAATTGCATCATACACAAATTAACAGTGTGCATATTAAATGTGTTTCACATTCCTTCCCAACAATTACAGCAGTCACAGAGTATGTTGCACCATTCGATTCATTCTCACTCCACCTGCCCTGACAGTGGCGTCAACCTGATATGTCTGTCTGCGTTGCCCGGGGACTTTCTGTACTAGATTGTATGAGCTATTTTACACAATGAGCGAGCGCTACTGTAGTAATGTTATACTTGGTGCGGACTGCATTAGCGAATCATTAGGGTCATGGTACTCAAATTTGAGATCATTAGCTGGAGGGTCTGCCCACAGCACTCCTCAGTGAACTGTATATAAAGTGTGCAGAGGCTACAGTCTCCCCATCAGCTGTTTTAATGTAATATCATCATTCAAAATAAAACTAAGATTAGCATATTTATTGACTTTTGAATGTATATACAGCATGCCCATGCTGAATGCACCATTACTTACTTGCAGTACCTGTTGTCTTGCTTTTCTCATGAATCAAAAAGAGAGGGAAAACTATTCATAGGGTTAAAATCATTGCTTAATGTTTAACTTTTTAGGCAGTTTTCATATACATAAAAAAATAAATTAGAAAGTACATCAACTGAAATTACGAATTCCAGTCTGGGTGTGTCCACACCATTAGCTAGTTGTTCAGTCTGCACTGAATGTGGCTGCTTTGGTTGCAAACTAAACTTCATATTGCTTTTTTTAGTGGAGAATAAACTGGTGTACTCCTCTCTCCGGACCAGCAAAATCACCCCTGATGTTTGTTTACCTTGAGAGACCATGGGAATAGCATCTTTTCATTTTATTTTTTGGTTTTAAGCTTTTGAAAAAAAAATGCAGCAAAATACTTTTGGGACACTACGAGCCAGAAAAACATGAAATATATGTCTCACAACCCAGAATTGGATCAGATTAGGCCTACACTGGAAGTACTATAATGTTTTGTAGTATAACTGTATAAGAAAATTCTGAGTCTTGGGATGATCAGGGTGGTTGGATGGATCATACAGTGGACTTTCCCTCTGAAGTCTGGAGTTTGTGACCCGTCTATTGACCAAGAGTGATCTGTGTTTAAGCTATGTTACATAATTTAGTTTACACAGGTACACAGTGTCACTTACATTACATGGTGTGAGTCACGTCACTTTCTTAACACAACTTGCAAATATGAATGCAGTTTTTAACCCACAGTAAGAACCCACTTATTCAATTAGTTTTGAAGCCTAAACCTAACAAAATGTTTGCTTTTCCTTTTAGCTTAAATCTAACCAAGTAGTTTCAGAGCCTAAACCTACAGCAACCAAGTAGTTTGGTGCCTCAGACTAAGCAGGTCATTGGCAGCTCTCTCTGGAGCCACAAAAGCCGTACAGGTACCCCGTAATTGTTCCATGCAGGCGAATGAGTCCACAACAATAATTTCTCTGTGCTGAAGAACGGAGAGAGTGATGGGCTCCAAACAGCTGGATTGTTATCATCTTGTCATTATGGAGTATGATTATCACAAATAAAAATGAGTAAATGTTAGTGAGTGTGTGCTTGTGTGTGTGTGTGTGTGTGTGTGTGTGTGTGTGTGTGTGTGTGTGTGTGTGTGTGTGTGTGTGTGTGTGTGTGTGTGTGTGTGTGTGTGTGGCATGAAGTGGCCTAATAAAAAGTGCAAATTGAAGCTATACTCTGCAGAAACAGTTTGGGCTTATTGGCTGTTAAGAAACTGCTATCCTGCTGTTGTCCTTCCACGGATATATAAAGGATTTTCACATCAAATGGGGCTGCAATTTTCATCTGTCAGGGTCTTTAAGGCAACGTGCCACCGGTACATTTCTACTCTCCTCCATAATGTGAATTTAACCACGGAAGATCGTATTAAAGCAAAGGATACAGTGTGTTAATTTGTTACAGGCACACGATCAAAAGAAAAAAAAATAAATATTCATTGTATTCATTCATTCTAATCTTCCCTTAAGCAATAGCCTTGAAGCATCGGGCTTATTGTTTAGCTTCTTCACCTCCACTGCCCTCTCCTCCCCAGTGACTGCTGTGTGTTGTCCCTGCCAAGGTCTGAAACATTATCACAACAGGATGTGGGCTGGGATAACACTGAGAGTGCTTCCTCTGCAGTGGCAGTCACCTGGGAGATTCTTCAATTATCATTGCATTTTAATGTTATTTCTGAGTCTGAGCCGTGCTGCAACTCAAAGGAACTGAAAGGAGGGGGCAGCATGGGCATCCGACTTGTAGGGGAAACGCTGAATTGATCCTTTTGCCTTTTCTGATTTCCTTCAAAGTGGTTTTTAACCAAAGTCTTTAGCGTAAACGTAGTGCGTGCTGCATGTTGCTGTCCAAGGGCCCATTTGAAATACGGATCACTATTCGTAGTGTTAAAATTATAGCTTGAACATCTACATTTTCAGGCAGTTTTCATCTAAAATTAGAGAGTATAAAATATAAAATAAGCCAACATCAGCTCAAATTATGAATTCCAATCTGGCCGTGTCTACACAAGTAGCTTCACAATTGTTCAGTCTGCACTGAATGTAGCTGCTTTTGTGGCAAACTAAACTTCATATTGCTTTTACAGTATGATGTTAGTGGAGAATAAACCAGTGTACTCCTCTCTCCAGACCAGCAAAATCATCCCTGATGTTTGTTTACCTTGAGAGACCTTGGGAATAGCATCTTTTCATTTTATTTTTCAAAAATGTTTTATTTATTGACTTTTTGGGTTACAGCTTTTTGAAAAAATGCACCAAGACACTATGAGCCAGAAAAACATAAAATATTTGTCTCACAACTCAGAATTGGATCAGATTAGGCCTACACTGGATGTTCTCTCCTGACGTCTGACAGTTCTGATGGTGACACGTTTGTATGCTCAGGATGGGAGATCTGCCAGTATATTTCACGGGTATGGAGTTTAAAATGCTCTTATATTAGCCATTTAAACAGGTGTAAGAGTTTTCACTGGGGTTAAGTGTCAAACAGAGATAAAGATATATGGCTTAATTAGTCAGCTTTTTATGTACAGGCTAAATGTATATAATTACTGTCTAAATTTGTGTGGAGGTCTACACCACATACAGTGGTGAGTGTGTTCAGGTTTTTTTCTGGATTATAATTTTTTTTATGTCTTACTTCAAATTTGTGCAGGATTTCTCTTAAAATGCTGAGATTGTCCTACATCACCCGGGCTTTTCTTGTTTGTTCTTGGTCTATAATGTCTCTTCGTAATTATATAAGCAAACATTTTATAGTCAGTATTCATAATGATAAGATGACAATGAATATCTATATTGAAGGAATCAGCGTACCACCACAGAAGTAGGCAAGTTTATAACACCATTAATATACAGCTTACAAAGACAACCTTGTCTTATTTATTTATGTTTATGTATTTATTCATTTATTTTCTTCCACAGAAAACAGCATCAGCACTACTTTTTTCAGGGAGTTAGTAAGCTTCCTTTTAAGTGTTTTTTGTCTAATGTCTTATGTCTTAATTGTGTCTTCAAGTTTAATCCTTGTTTCATCTGTTTTAATTAATAAATCCATTAAGTAGTGCAGTTTATTCTGTATTTTTCTATGTGTTTAATTCATTGCCTTTACATTTAAAGAAATATTTTATTCTATATATCAGTATAACCCAGTTTCCAGAGGCCTCGGTTAGCAGATTTCTCAGTTGATGAGGAAGTTTAAACTAAGATATGGTCAGAAAAAAAAAAAAGTTTCAGGCTTTTCCATAATGGGTGACTTTATTAGAGGACACGTATACACGGGCGATGTACTTTTTTTTTTTTAATTAAACTTTGTAAAGTTTCGAAAGGGTAAATGACTGTACAGACATCAATAAGCTTTGCTTCTTCACAAATTCCTTTGAAAAGTTTACTCTCAGGACTTGGTTTGAACACTGTGCTGCTGACCTGCTCATTGTCTTAAGTACTGAACTGTATTGAAATCTCCACATCGAATAACGCCAGATACTACAACAGTTAACTCTCTAAGTCTTTCTAAATAACTGACATTTCTTATGTGCGTCTGGAGCAGTATGAAGCTCAATAATGCAATATATTTTTCACAGTGATAAAAACAATCCAATAAAGAAGTCTGCCAGTGATGATATCTCTTAAAATCCTCTCTTACAACACCATCAGCCTTGTCCCCTATGGAAATTACACTTGTTCCTTTTTTCCACGTTAGTTCATCAGCCTCACTATTTGTGCTCAGTCTCAGTTCTAGAGTGCACACGATGTCAAAGTCCATGTCAAACAGATATTTTCTTTCTTTCAGCTCTGAAATCATGTGTCTGGATTCCACAAGCGGTTCAGGTGCCTACTTTAAGGAAGTCGCGTGTTACCGTCGTTGTCTGAGATATTGAACTGAGGCCACACCAGAGCTGGTGCCTGCTGTGAGCTTTTTGTTGTGTAAATATACCAGAGATAATAACAATAGGGTAAAATGCTGTATAATAGAAGATAGATGATCTGCCGGTCTGTACTTTCCTGTTCACAGATATATATATATATATATATATATATATCTGTTCACAGATATATATATCTGTACTTTCCGGTGAACAGATATATATACATATATATATATAGTATATATAGTATATATATATATATATATATATATATATATATATACATATATATATATAGTATATATAGTATATATATATATATATAGTAATCTGATGAAAGCTGAATGTAGAACCTAATGGAAAGACAACCTGGATGTCATGTGAAAACGTGAACAGGTTTGAGGATTTGCTCAGGTCTAATTTCAGCCTGTCAGGGTAAAATACAAGGCTTTGATTACTGAAGGATTCACAGGAAGCTGTTGTCACATTAAAGTAACAGGCCCTGGAGGCCGGACGTGAATATTAGAGAAACTGTTGACTGGGCTTCTTGAGCAACAACAGCCTCAACTTTGGCTGAAATCAGAGGATTCATTTCTTCTTCACCTGTGTCTTCCTCAGCTTTTTCTTTGTTGTCTTCTTATTCTTCTTCTCTTTCATCTGAATCAAGTACCCAGAGTATGTACATTTTTTTAAGTACTTCAGTACAAAATACAGTCAGACAAAACACAGCATAAAGAAATAAAATATGAATGTGGCTACAATATAATGCTACGTGCATGTTAATTCAATACCTAAAGTAAAATACTTTAACTTGAGTCACAGTATTTGTAGATTACGTAACAACTTCAGAACCAGATTTTGAATAATCTTCCCTCTCGCCTCTTCATGCACTTTCCAGGTCAGAATATAAGGCATCTCCCCTCGACCGCTGCCTGTTATTACTCTTTTTGTTTACCCTGCAGCTCAGTGAAGAGCAAATGATTTTCCTTTCATTTCTAAGGAATAAAGATGGCTGACAACTTAGAGTATACGTATAGTATAAACCAGTCAAGTGTTGCAATTTGGTGTTTGGCCACAACAAACCTCCTTAACATCTTCAGTGCCTCTCGCTCTCAAAGTCTGTGAACTCTGAATATATTCCCTCTTTTGGTGTTTTGGTGCAGGAGAAACCTCCCAGCTGTTCGATTGACATCTTGTGACTGTGAAGGCCTTAACGTATAATTCACATCTTCTTGCATTCATTTTAGCATTCAGTGGATATGGCTGCATCTAATAAATATCTATTTGATGTTTTTAGGCATATTGATCAACCTCTGGCACTGCTGTGATGTAATTATGGAAGGCCAGGTTGCTTTGGTGGCGGCCTTCAGCTCGTCTGTATTGTTGGGCATGGGTGCTTTATGGTGTTCAGGTCAGGCAAGTTGGCCAATCAAGCACAGTAATACCATGGTCGTCATACCACTAACTAGTAGATTTGGCACTGTGGCAGGTGCCGAGTCCTGCTGTAAAAAGAAAATCAGCATTGCCATACTGTACGGGGATGCTGATTTCCTTTTTCCAGCAGGAGTAGTAACTGGCTGGCTGACAGTAGCATGTCTGTGCTTGACTGGCCAAGAACAGGATGTGGCAAACAGCTTGTTGATGGAGGAGTGCGAGGCAGGGTGTTGTACTGTGACCTTGACAGCAGACGCAGCCTCGCAGTGGCGGGAGCATTGAACAAATGACAGAGGGCTGTGGAGGAGGAAGTGCTGGAGGACTCTGCGCCCTGTCCTGCAGAGGCCACCGAGGTACAGTGCACAGTGGCAAGGTGTTTAATCACTTCTCAAGCTTCTTCAGGGGTTTTACACAAGTTTTTGCCCCTGAAAATTGTGAACCTGCCCTTTAGTATTTCTTAAGTATTTTTTTGAGGGTCTGAGAATTTACAAGAGAGCTAATGCACACCAAGTAACAAATTAAATCATTTTCCAAATATTCACACATATCAGAGAAAGATTTTTTATCAGACATTCCCTGGAGTCAGTGCGGACGTAAAAGATTTTAGAAGGCGCGAGTTTCACCGGGCAGTGCTTTAGTTGTCATTCCTACATCTTAGCAGATGAAAGGGAAAATTGTTCCCTTTGATTATCATTATTTGGAAATTATTAATAGATTTTAAAACAAGTATAAAAAGATCGCACAGATGAATTGATGAACTTTTCAGTATTTTTTTTTTATCTTATCTTATCTTATCCCCTTGTAGATCCCCCTGTGAACTGTCCCCATGTGGTTACTTTAGAGACATATTTGGACCTCTGCCTTTGTGCCAGCAAGGCTAAATTCAGTGATGGAATGTCAGTAAGTACATTTACTCATGCACCATACAATTCTGAGGTTCCTGAACTACTGAATTATTTACATTTTCTGGTAATTTTACTCCACACATTAATTTTTATAATTTGGTTACTGGTAACTTTATAGATTACATGTTACATTAGATTTTAATGAGTGTATGTTTAAACTTATTTCATCAATAATCAGAAAAAACAAATAATACAACAAACAAACAAAAAATAAACACTGATTTCAATTATCAGACAAATGCTGAATATAAGATCTGATAATTGGTTGATTGACTCTTTAATTATGTCAAAAGGCACATGAAGTAATATCTTGCGCGAGATAGTCACCTCTAGGGCTCCATACATTTATGTTCACTGTCTGAAAAATTGTGAGCAAAAAAATCTGTGATTTTTTCTCTATGTTGCTCAGATGCAGGATGAAACAAAACACATCAGTGAGATACAGAGCAACAGGAAGAAAACACGCGCCATCTTGGATTTCACTGTTTTGGGATTCACCTGTCTTTGGCTTGTGCAGTGCTAGCCAACTAGCTAACTGACTCCTCCACCTTTTATGCCGACCCTGACTCGCCGGTCCGTTTTTTAAGTTTGAAATAAGAACTGTAAGAGAGCCCTGAGACATAAACTTGGCTTGAACTTGGGAAGAAAAGAAGTAATCACCTCAACAGCGGCGCAAAGACAGCGACACCTGCTGAGAGCCAGGAACATAACGTTAGCATGCTAGCCTGTATGCTACCTCAGGAAAGCTAAGCAACTGCCGGCCGCGGCAGAGGCAGAAACATATCAACAGCTATTTTCTCAACCAGATGTTGCCGACTGAAATTAGGGCCATTTTTCCACTGGATGAAGACAAAAGTCAACCTGCCACTGTCAGATGAATGACCTGCTTCTACAGCCAGGCTCGGGACACGGACGGAGCAGAGACACTGGAGCTGAGAAGATGTGGGATGATCCTTGAACCTCCTGACCTCTCAGCTCAGGTAAAGCAAATTATTTATTTTATCTAAATTGTGGTTGGGTTTTGTGAGCATGCTACTGTGTGTCCATTTTGAGAGAGAGAGAGAGAGAGAGAGTGTGTGTGTGTGTGTTGCTGACTTAAATAGTTCCAGTTGTTGTCAGTTTGTCTGGATTCATTTGTTGGCAGCTGGTTCTAATTAGTTTGAGTTGTTGATGGCCTATGATTCCTATAGCCTGTTTACCGTGTTACTGATTGATCAACATTAATGTTGGTGTTGGTTGATGACACTTTCTATTTGGTTGTGTCTTCAGAGTGCTTGTGTTTTTGTGTACCATCCTTGCATTTGGTTTTAATTGAATCAGGGTCCATGCCTATGATTTTTGGTTACTTGGAGATTAGCAAAGTCTTTGTGAATTTCTGCTGTTTTTCAGGCTGGTGTAAAGATGAGGAATTCATTAGAGTGACTTGTTATATAATCCATGCTTTTGAAATCACACCACCACTTCGAATGCAAACTTTTTGGCCCACAGTTTGGTTGGATCTGTACAGATGCCACTGTGTTGTTTTTGTCACAGAACAGTTACAGCAGGTTTTGTTTTTAAACAATTCAGATATCTTTAGTTGTGTCTGCATCTGTTCTTCTTTCTTGTCTGTGTCAGAGAAAATGGTTCAGTGCAGTCCATTATGAAAAATTAAAACACTGAGCTTGTTACCTTTTCTGCAATTATGAATCAGAGAAAAAGTAGTGAAGTAAAAGAATATGATATTAAATAATATTATTAACAGTCATCCCTATGTTCCCACAGCCCAATTTTCCCATATTTCTAGGACATTTTCAAAATTAGGTCTTGTGTTCCCACATTTCCCTTCAATTTAGGCCCTGTCCTCCCACAAGATTTTTAGGAAGCACTTTATAGTAAATGAATGTATGAATTAATGACTAATGATAACTAATGATGACGAATGATCATGGTAACTAGGTAATGTGGTGCAAAAGGTATGCACCTCAAGGGAAAGTACATGCAGCTCAGCATCATTGAAAGCTGAGAGATAATGGTAAAGGAATGAGATGGTTTGAAGTAAAAATGAGCGTATGAAGTAAAACTACCAAGAGGAAACTAGCTGCATTCAGGTGAAACCTACTAACAATAGCAAAAAATTCTTAACCCAAACCTCAAAGCCCCAGGACTGCTGAGGTCTATGTTGATCAGGTACTGTAGTTGTTTTGTTTCCTCTTTTGGTTCAATGAGCCTTCAAATTCAACTATTTGGACAACAAATAAAAAAAAAAATTGTAAAAGGCAACATTAACATCAAATGTATTCTGAAGAGTAAACAGCAATGATATATTGACATTTTTCATTTGAGACTTGTAGGAGTGAATACTCAGAAAATGCAGCCATCAAAACATTCAGGTACAGCAGTTTCTATTTTCACACTATAGCTACCAAAATGGTGTGCCATTATCATTGCATGTGTAGTATAAATAAGTTACGTAAAATTTAAACAGCAGAGTTAACAATGACTACTCCATTCTCATTTGACCTGAACCAGAACTGTGAAGCAAGTAAAAAAAAAAGACAGACACAATACAGATATATTTTTTGAGTGTGACTTTCTTACCTCAGGGAGTGTAAGTCACGTTCAATCCAAAAATATCTATATCATATTTTTGTGTTTTTTTGAACTTGCCTCACGGTTGGAAAAACTCTGGTGCAGGTCAAATGAACAAAGTGGAGATGGATCAGACACCATTATGGTATTTCATTTTAATATTAATGTTTATAGAGCCAGCCATGAATAAATGTTGACTAAAAGTTCATGGGGATGTTTGCCTACAAGAGCAATGAATGACGACACCTCTGAGGTATTGGGCAGAGATTTAACGCAGGGATTCGCTTGTGAGAGAACATGTGTGGAATGGTAAGAAAGGTGCTGCTCCTGCTCTGGGACAGTGAGGATTTAATGCAAATTCGATATGATAATGACTGACCTGGGATGAACAGCAGAGGAGGCATTTAGATGCGTCAGCACCTTTGTCTCTGTCCTACATATGGAGGGGGAAGCAGAGTTGAGTTTAGCTATGGTAAATCTTTAGTTGTTTTGTTGCAGGTGCATGATTTCATCTTTGAGATAGTTCAAAAGCATTTAGAAATGACAGTCGCTTCACAAAACGAACCTTTTGCTCTCTGAGTTAAAGAACTGTTCCTATTTTCTTCTGTGACACTGAGCACTAGAGAAGTGCACATCAGTTGTCATACCTTTCTACCATTCTGTCTAAATACATACTGCATAATATCATGAGCCTGTGGAGGGATCATTTTCTGGTCACAGACAGAATGTCAGGGCACAGGTATTATTTTTAGATTGATTTTCGCATTGGTATAGGGGATTTAATTACCACTAAGCTCCATGGTTGTTCCAGCTACCAACAGGCTATAAATTCACTAAATGCCTTTGGCTAACAATCGGAAATGACAGATGACAACCTGTTACCATGACTCACAAAAGGAAGGAGGGAAGAAAGGAAATGCAAATGAGGAAAAAGTATTTTTATGATTACATCAACAGTCAAAGTACTTCGAATTTCAAACTTACAATTAAGTGACCTATATGGCTCAAGTGCAGAGGAGGGTTTGTTTTTATCTCTACCAAGCATGAGCGGGCGGCCGCTCTGTGCTCACTCAGAATACCACGATCCAGTGGGAAAAAGATAAATAAAAAAATAAAAACACGCAATCCAATAGTGTAAATACAAGAAAGGGTGCGAGAGAGCACACTCACCCCTGTGAACTATGTATAAATGCTCTGGACATGGGCAATCAGGCACTGTTTCAGATTTTGAGCAGAGGGTAAACAATGTTTATGTGCATTTACCCTCAGCTGAAGCAATAGCTGTCATGGTTTTAATCTGAGTTATCTTCTGCTGTCACTTCTCTCTCTCTGTACTTTTCTGTTTGACTTCATTATAACGAAATATGCATCAGTGTGGAATCATTATAAATTGGAAAATTTCTTCCACTGCCTACACGAAGAACTCAGGCCCATATTTCATTAAATCCAATGATGCCTATGAGCTTGCACAGCAAATCCAGAAACGAGGCAGCAATAAATCCATGCAGTTCACCAAGTAACAGAAATTGTACAGTGTGCAACCAGAATATTGAATGTGTACTTAAAAGTAAAAATAGTGCATCAATGACTTGCCAATTCGATTATGCAAAGGGGGCAACACTGCTGCTTCACATGCAATACATTCTCAAGGATTGTGACGGACTGAAACGGATTGTGTTTTTCATATGTCCACAAATGTGATATTTGTATACCAGGAACAAAAAGCATGGCATAGTACCACTTTAGTTGAGCTCATTTCATGCCTGTAGTTGTTTTGAATTCCTACAGTGATGAATAGCAACACGTGTTTTAATATGATCACAGTAAAGCTGCTGTAAGCATTGTTGTTGTTTTAGCTAACTTCCTGCCCATTTCGCAGTTAGCAATCTCCTCCCTATACTCAGCGTCACCAAGTGGTTGTGCAGACCTACAGTAGCAGCCAACGGAAGATCTTGCTCAAGAAACAGAGGAGACTGACTCTTTATGGAGTTTTCTGTCCTGATTTGAGAGAGAGGTTGCAGAAAATGTATTTCTTTTTTTACTGCAAGAGAAGGGGGTAGGGCTGGGTGATATGGCCTGAATGTGAAATCGCAATATTTTTAGGCTATATGCCAGTATTTTTAAATCTTCTCAAAAACACTTCATTAGGATGACAGCATTGGTGACAGAATATTAACACAATGACATTTTTGATAGTCATCAATGATGTGGATATGATGACTAAGTGGGTAAAGTACTAGAACAGATAGAACAGTCTGGTAAGTTCAGAAAATCATGCTACAGTAATGCAGCCTTTAAAACAATGAATTAACACCGTTTATGCTATATCATGATTTGACAATATCCAAAGTCTAAGACAATATATGATCTCATATAACGATATCAATATTATATCTTTATATTGCCCAGTACTGGCAGGGGGACAGAGACATGGATATAAAGCTATTTAATATGTATATTGATAAAACAATATATCGCTTACAGCAGTTTTAAACATAAAAACAAGACTCAGTCTTGCCATGTTAAATGCTAACATCAAAATGCTAACATGCTAATAATATCTACATTTATAAGTGTGTGTGGTGGTGTGTTCGAGTTTGTGAACATGGACACCCGACCCAAGGCCTCGTCAGTAGTAGTTACTACCTGGATGTAGCCCAAGTCCTGAGTATGGATGTAATCATAGATATAAACTTTGTGTTTTTTAAAATTTTATATCTGAGTGCGTAGAAAAAATCCCGTGTCACCGTCAGTTACTCAGTCCACGTCTGTAATCAGCATAAAAGCCTTTTCACACCAAGCATGGATTTCCATCTAAAACATTTACAGAAATGTATGAAAACTGATTTTATGGGTTCTTACTAACGTATGCACACGATTGCTGAACATGTATTAAGGGGGAATAAATGTCCGATGGACTGCAAAGTCAGCAGATTTCTGCTTACAGAAATACTGTATATGTTTGAACAATTCTTTGTTTCAGCTGATGTCCAGTTTAACTAACGAATTTGGTCTCACAGAATCCAATACTGTATGACAGACACCCCAATGACTACCTCAACAACAAGTCAAGGTCAGTATTTGACTTCAGCTTGCCCAGCGCCAAGGATACAATGACACTATTGTAGCTGATATTAATTTGACTACATTGGTAATATGTTGGTCAGTGGGCATCTGGGGTTCAGGGAAAACTTATTGTGAAGTATGCTTATTAAAATTAGCATGGGGGGGGGGGGGTGCTCAAGTGGTAGAATCCAGTATTTGGAAGGTCGCTGGTTTAAATGCCCAGCTCCACCAAAGTCATTTACGTATCCCTTTGCACAGCAGCCTCTGGCATCAGTGTATGAATGTTTGTGAATGTGTGCATGTGACAAGTGTTGTAAAGCACATTGACTGGTTAGTAGACTGTAAAATGCTATAAAGTCCAATTAACCATAGTTGGCAAAAAAATCCAGCCAGAGCTGAACCTTAATGGGTAAATGAGAAGTATGATGTAAAGCTTTGCATACAAGCACTATATAAATGCATTCCATTCACAGTTTGCCAGATATGTAACTGGGACCATTGTCATGGCAAGTGAAGATAGCTATCATATAGGTTATGAAAACATTTGAGGTCATAGATCTGGATACTAAACTGAACTAAATACTGTCTTTATCGTAACATATAACCGCTCAAAAGCACACTACAAGGAGACCATGTAAAGCCAGGTCCATGTAGTTGTGGACATGATTGAGTTAGCATAATCATAGTAGAAAAGTAGTAGTATGGTATAAGTGAGTAAGTTGTTCTTTTTTGTGACTGTCAGCATGTTGTGCATGTTTTCTATTGTGAAGTGGTAGAGGTGGCCTGTAATCCATACCGAAGTAAAACGGAATTGTGTTTACTCGTACTGAATAATTGAGACTCTCTGGGTTTGAGAAAGAGAAAGAGAAGAAGAAATGTTTTGATTTCCTCAAAAACATTATGCATAACGCCATATGTCTAAAATCAATGCACTCCAAAGCCCTTATAATTCAGTTTAGACACATGCCAGTAATATCTGTTTACCTGATAGTGTCTATTGATTGTCTGGAAAAGACAGAAAACAGCAGTAGAATAAATCAAGGCCTTTCAAATAGGCTCTCCTATGGCTTTGGGATATAAAACACCATGATCCGACTTCATTACAGTAAAAGGAAAGTTGAAACTAAAGCAGAATGGTTGATATTGGCTTTATCTGCAGCTATATTTGAAAATTTCTTGCATAGAATTAATCCCAGTCTAGACAGTGATGAGACAAGCATGGACGCGGTAATAATGCTGTTATTCTTGTTTGTGCTTCACATAATTCATGTTCTTGAGAAAATCTCTCAAATTATGAATATTCAGAAAAGTTAATAATAGTAGAAAAGGTCTGAAAATGTCAGGAGTGTTAATTAAATACATATGATGTAAATCAGTCAAATTTCAATAGCTTTGTAGATGAAAAGAAAGTAAGTAGTAGTAGGAGTGAATATCCTACGCTGCCCTTGAGATGGAAGTTCTTGTGAAATGTATATGTTTGGTGCCATGAGATAAAAATGAAAAAAAAAAAATTCCAGTTAAATAGATCTTTTCATAGTTCATGAATGAAGTGCTTAACTGTCATTTGATGCTATCAGAAAAAAACATCACTACTTCAGCTTTTAGGAACCGTAAATTGCAAGCCAGCTAAAGCTCCACACTACACAATAACCTCTGAATGATAACAAGTCAATCAGGAATTCAGCCTGCAGCACCGTGCCGTAGCTTACTGTACATCAAAGTCTTCCAAACTTTAAAAACAGCTTACTCTGGTTTGGAAGTTTGGAAGTTGCCAGTCCTAAATCCACATGCAATAAGCCAGCTCAGCTGCTTCATGTTTTTGCTTTCTCTTGTTCCACTTTTACATGATGTGAGTTTAATTGTTGTTGTTAGCGGCTAATTTAAAGGTCCCATATTATGAAAATCACATTTTCTCTGGTCTGTACATATAGAAGCTTGTCCTCCTTGAGCCTGCCAACTCCCAGAATGAGGAAAACAAGCGAGTCCTGCATGGTCTCAGCCCACCCACTGGTAAAATGGCGCTCCTACAGGCTGTTCAGATTCAGCTCCTTTTGTTACGTAATGAAAGGAGTCATTTACAGAGGCCGACCTCCTCTGGTCAGTGATAGGAGATATCAGAGAGGGGGGCGTCCATCCCCAAGGTGAAGTTAAGTGTGTCCAGTAAGCTAGCAGTGTTTCGCAATGTCGTCGCTCAGAGCTAGACACGCAAATTGCTCTGTTGTTGGTTGTATAAATCAACATCAGTGCCTATATTCTGTCCCAGCTACAGAACAACAGAAGAGACAGTGGTTGCTTTTCATTTTTAATGACAACGTGCCGGCTGCGGTTCGTGTTAGCTTGTGTGTGTGTGTGCTAACCACTTCACATCGGACTGCCTCAGTAATGAGGGTCAGTACAAAGTTGGCTTTGCCTCAGAACTGACCCCCATAAAAGGATCAGACCCAACCATACCGGACCCAGCAACTGTACCCGAGCGTCAGGTAAGTTTCACCGCAGTTTGATAGTATTTACAGTTGCCTACGAGTATGGTTGTCAGTCAGCTGGAAACTAACTAGTTAGCTCTGCTTCGGTCCACTATGCAATGGCGTTTGAAGTGACTTTAATGTTAATAATGTTATGAGGGAGCTTGGTTGTCACAGTAAAAATCTGGGAACATGTGCAGACTGGAGACGATGCCAACAGTGTCCAAGAGTTTGGAAACTGTGTTGGAGACAAACACGGCTTTTGCTAGCTGTTAGCCATTAGTTACATGGTAGTAACTGTGACAACACATATGAACAAACTAACATTATTCAGACACACTAACCATTCTGAAACGTCCTGCTGCAGACGCAGGGTCTGTATTTCTTCAGGAGCCTCTCCTTCTGGCTCCTATTCTGGATCAAACTAGCATGGTTGAACGACAGCATCTCCGTGAGCCATAGTGATACATATAAATACATCCACCATAACATTATTGCATGCTACCGCTAGCGTAAGAGGCATTGCCTTCTTGAGAGGGACGTGTAGCAGCAAGTAGGCATTGACAGATGGAGCTCATTAGCATTTAAAGGTGCAGGCACAGAAACAGCTTGCTCTCAGTAGAGCTCACTTGAGTGACTTTTAGACAGCTGAAATTCAGGACCACGGATTGGTTTGGGGCAATGCATTTCGAATATAGTGTTGCTGGACCTCTGACAGCTGTGTGAAATTGATGAAAAATATGGGACTTTTAACATTGGGCCAAGGGACAGCAGGTGAAAATGAGCCTCTTGGCAAATGCTGGCACATTCACAGTGTGCACTGTCCCTGAAAATGAACAAATGAAATCAAAATTCATGGGTAACGCTCTGAGGAAGGCACTCTTGAAAATCTTCCTTTAAAGAGAAACACTTAAGTAAGTGAGTTGTTTTGTGCTCACAAGTTTGTTGCCAAGGAACCAAAATATTTTTGATCTGCTACAGTAACCTGCGTACCTTTTGTGTTCGAGAACAAGACAGTGAAAAGAAAATATATAAGTGATGCTCCTGTAATTTCTTAACTGTTTATTATCTTTTCCTCACAGTTTACAAAGACCTGTGAGATGATTCTAAACACAGAAAATCATAAAAATGGACAACTTCGATGGCTTTCAAGGGAAAGTAGATGTAAAAATGCTTTCATTCATAATTGTGTTAGCAACATTCACATCTTCATCTACATCTCCTCAATCTGATGTTCTTATGACTTTTATCACCATAGACCCGTAAACCCAGCAGCATTAAATTGGCCGAGCATAGATTATTTACATCAAATAAGGTAAGCCAGGGATCAGTGGCTCATCTGCGGTGGTTTGGATGCCGGGGCGAGGGTGAGCTGGAGTTAGACAGAGGTAAAATAAAGTAAATGCAGTGGGGTGCTGAGAATTTTTTGACGTTGCTGTTTTAGCTAACCTCCTGTCCGTTTTGTAGATAGTAATCCCCTCCCTCTTCTCTATATCACCACATTTGCACAACTTTTTTTTTTTCCAAGGCAGCTTTTTTTGCCTCTTCATTTTCCCTGAGCATCGTATAAGCCGTTACCAGTACCTGTTCTGCCATAAAACGGGGTGATCCTGCTCTCTGCTCCCTCCCCAAGCAGATCTTTGTCTTTATTAGATAAATTGGGCAGGGAGTGGTACACCAAAAAAACCCCTCTATTCTCTTTTACTGTACTTGCGAGGAGAGACATGGATTACTGACCAAACACTCTAGAACAGTGATTACAGTTGAAATATATAGCTATTTAACACTCATGTTAACAAGAAAATAACGCTTACAGCAGCTTTAATGTAATAAAACTGGGAAAAACGATTACCTCCGCTGGCCTGGGCATTTCAAGCACTGCAGTGTGGAAAAGGCAATGCAGTATTTTTTTAGAGATCAAAAAACAAAAAAATATCAGTAGCCTAATGCAAAACGAAGAGAATATGTAAAGGTTGAGATATCTCATGATTTTTTTTTGTCCGCCAGCAAAGGAGGACTGGGGTCTCAAACCTGCAAACACACACACACACACACACACACACACACACACACACACACACACACACACACACACACACACACACACACAGCTACATACCCAGTCAGTGGGTTACATTTTTAAAAAAACCTGCTAAAATTTCAGCCGTACCAGATAAAAATGTTTAGTCACATTTGGCTGATTTTTGCACACATGTGTGACCAAAGCAGTTACACCCAGCAGCCCTGCAGGCCCCATTCTGGACATGCCTCTGAATATATAAATATTAAGACAACTGGCCAGCCTTGCAATGATATGTGCCTTCTAGGGCAACATAAGCCAGAGGTTTAATGTTAGCATAAAAGTTCATTATTATTGGTGGACTAATAGTAGTTTTGAGTCACATGGTTTTGCACCATGAAACATTCAGAGAAATGGGCAGGGGGATCACAGTGGAAGCAAAGAGCCATTATAAAGCCATTTACCAGACAGCTCCCTGCATAGTAGCAGGGTAATGAACAGGGCTCAGCTGAAGTGCTCACTCTCTGAGGAGCGCTACATTTACCACTTCCATTGAGACAGAACAAAGGATTACCCAAGATTCAGCAGGGATGGGCTTCATCTTTTTATCTGACACAGAGTGGAAAAGCTGCATCTCCTTCTGTGACAGCAAGATGTTGTGCCTATTCAACAAAATAGATTGGTTGCAACGCCTTTAAAATGACCCTATTTTACCCACAAGTTTTAAGTATATCTGTGTTCATGCAGCTGGCTTAAGATTTGGAAAAATAAACCTAGATTGCTGTTAGGTGACAGGATGTGAATCCCAGCGTTGTGTTGAATACATTCTTCACACGACAAAACAACTTCATATTGTCAAAACAGTATGTTAAGATTCAAAAGAGCCCCACCCCAACACCATCTCATTCAGCCTTTCTCTCATACTAACAAAACACTTATGAAGGTTTCAGTATCATACTTTTCGACCCAACTAGGTGTTTAGTTCAGAAAAGGAGAAGTCGATATTGGCTAAAAACAGTTTATGGCCCTTGAATTTGACACCACGGTCTGAATTGTGTCCGTACTGCGAAATATAGATTTCAAGCCAGGTTCAATATAACTTGTATGATTTGTTTTCCTCAAAGAAAACCATTTATTCTTAGTTACATAGAGGCATGAAATGTGAGTTGACTTCAACCAGAGTCTGAGACATAAGACAGCTCTAAAGAGCTTGTTCTTGTTGAAGGCTTAAGTCTACATTAACTTGGAGAACCATAGAGAGAAATGCACTCTTAAGCATTCTACAAAGCAGACAGTTTTTGAGTCATTTTTTAAAGTAACCATCTTAGCACTATCCTCTTAAAAAAGCGCATTATGCTTAAGAATATGCAAGCACAACCCACGTACCACACATGTACTTATCTCCCTCCTAGTAGGGGGGTGTGCATCTGTCCTGGTAATAAAGTCATAACTTAAAAACACATCAATTTTGCCCATCCCTACTTGTCCCTAACCTGTTCTGTTATGTTCCCCCAGCTCTGTTGGAGGGGATTACATCTGTGGAAGATGTGGGGTTGTCTCCCGCCTCATCCCACTGCCAGCTGCTTCAAAGCCTCCAGCAACCATAAAAGTTCAGTTTCCTCATTTGCATTTCAGTCTTTCACCCACCCTTGGTTTTACTTTTGTCTAATGTAGCCAAACACAGTGGCCTGGTGCTCAAAATGAGGCAAAGGTGGCATATTAACCACGACCTACTGAACTGTGATTTACTGAAAAAAATAAAGGTAAGCGTGTGTGACACTTCAGTTGTCAATTAAGAACTTGAAGCACAACACTGTGACTTGGATATATGCATATAACTGAAAAAAAATAAAATAAAAAATACAACGAAAAAGTGATTTGGTGCTTAAGCAAAAGTCAAGAGAGCTCTTTTGGATTGTCAAAACACAGAGAAAGAATGTGCGTTGAAATAGCACATGTCTTTTTTTGCTAGCTTGTCAGACAAGTTTTCATTCAATGCTATTTTGCTGACTTTACTTGGATGGATAATTATAATTTGTTTTTCTAAGTTCAAAACTCATTTAAGCAAGACCACTCCAGAATTAATGAATAAATTAAGTGACAGCCAAGGACAATGTATCATTCCTTATGTGCAGCTTATTTTCCCTTTTTGTTGGCTTTTTGGGCATTTTAAGTAACAAGTTAGCTCAGCACCCTGTGGGCTTAGCTCTTTTTAAAGATATGAATTTACAAAGCTTCACAATTTTGTAACTCCCTGTTGTTATCCTCAATTGATATAATTAACTCTCATGAATCCAGAGAATTGGGACAATTCACTTTTATAATTTTTTGCATATAAACATGATATGGAGAGGGGTTTGTGTTGACTAAAAAGGAGCATGAACACCACGGGGGGCATTAATTCTCTGACTCAGATGGGAATGCATTGTTGGATCCGTGGCATTGATCGCAGGGTGGTTCACATTACATTTGTGGATGCTGGTTATGGATAGGCTTCTTTGTGTATGTGTGTGTAGGTGTGTGTGTGTGTGTTTTGTTCACAAAACTGACAATGAAACAAATTAGCAGCTGAGCCCAAATGCATTGTTTTTTTATGTTTAAAACCATGTGGCTGTAAGAGGAAAAATACTGATAAAAGTTCCATGAACTTGCTTGTTGTGAGGAGGTCCAGTTACACTGGGACACTACCCGCGCAATTAAAAAGAAATGAGAAAATAAAATCAATACAGATCACTTACACTGTGGTGACAAAAGACACAACAGGGGACAACACAGACCTAAATCTTAATTAGCAGGAATATTGATGCTGCAGCACAAAGGGCAATCCAATGTAAGAGCACAATGTGCTGAAAATAAAGTACCAAACATGTACAAGTGAACAGGAAAAACTTAACAGTGCGATTTGAAATCTAATGTGAAGCAAAACATTCTGTCAGCCTCAAGTTATAATTGAAATAAAAAGATGAGCAGATGTGAAGAGGTGTTCACTGTTTTCACATGCCTCCCCTGGTGCACCACTTGTCACAGAGCAATCCAGGGTCAGAACCCATCTGATCTGTAGGAGCTGATGTGATCCATCACAGCGTGGAGGAATTTTCTGGTAGAGACATGAATCCTATGTGGCAGTTTAGGTGTTATCTCAGTTTCCTGTTATGTCTTGTCAGCAGGGCAGTTACCAAGAGCATAGTGTGTCATGCTGGGCCGAATCGCTTAAAACTGGGCTCCCTTCATACTCCATCTAATAAAGCATGTTAGTACGGAAGTGGTGACATTGAGGTTGGTAGATACATTTTGATTCTGTCAAAAACCGATATTACTGGTCAAAATATCATTATTGGATTTGTGAAACTCCAACTATCCAATCATAAGTACAACCCCAGTAATCATTAACACACATTTCAGGTTTGGTCACCAAATTTTGCTGGTACTATAGAGTAACGATTAATGTTAGATCATATGGTGCTAAATTTAGGTACCTGAGAGCAAATCTTGTAGAAATGTTAGAGAGGGAAAGAGACAGAGTGTCAGTTATTAGTTATTAGTTATTAGTTATTTAGCAAGTTACTAGCCAGTAGCAAGCGCTGCAGTAGTGACAACATAACAAAAAGCCAATGTTGCCTCTTCTTCTTTGGATCAGGCAGACTAGAGGCTACAATATTGCTGCCCTCTTCTGTTAGTTATTAATGCTCTCGTTGACCTTTTTTTTGTTTAATAAGGTCCAGTATTGAGCTGATAGTTCATCAGCCTACTCATTTTACTCCAGGTATCCAGATTGAGTAAAGTTCCTTTTTTTTACAACTGAAATCACGTTTTTGAGAGCGAGAGGTGCTGAAAAATTGTATCACTGGGTACGGCTACTAAATTCCAACTACAGGTACTGCTACTGGTATTGGTTCCAATGTGAATAGTAACCAACCATAATGGGGATTCAGAATTACTGACAAGCAGGGAAGTGTATTTTATTAATTTCTCACACAACGCGTGGAGTCATTACTCAAAATGAATTTGCTATACAAGGAAGCCTTTCTAATATCTTGTGCTGGCAGTAAGGAAATGATTAACCTAGACCTCCTCGGAGTATTAATGTGCTGGAATGGGATTTCCATTTTCAATACCAACATGTCTGTTTGCAGTACTCATATTCATCTCCTTTGCAATTCTTATTAAAAGAGAAGATCCAAAATACTGTGCATATTTAATATTAGTTTACAATGTTGGACCATTTTTTAAAAAAACATCCTAAATGGATAAATTCTACCGTTGATGACAACCCCGTGAGTAGAGGAAAAATAGCAGCAGACAGAACAGCTTGAGGTAAAGAGGGCTTAGGAGGGTTTATGAGGGCTTCCTTTTATGTATTTAAAGGTGCCCACTGTGATGCATGTTACCTTTAGAATAACTGCAGCATTCATACTGCATGCTGAACACAAACAACAGCAGCATTCCCTCAAAGCCTTGTCTGTGAGCACGATATGCCCGTGGTAAATGGATTTAGCCTGTAGGATTAGACCACCCTGACTGTTATGTGTGTATTGTTGGTTAAGAAGCCTGTGCAGACCAGAACATTACCTTTTTTTAAAAGAAAGTATCTACATCACTATGAATACAATTGTGTTTTCTAAATATGGATAATCACCAGAATGTTAAAGACAGCCATTTGGTACGCTTTGCAAATAGATGCTAATGCACCTTTTGGCTAAGGTGGCTTTAATAACATCAAAGACAACAAACACTGGAGTGAGGCAGTTGCAACAAGCAGCATTGAAGAGGAGACCTAGAAATCTGCTGGTTTACTTAATTTAACTTATGTTTGGATTTTGAGATGATAAAGATAAACAAAATAAATACACTATATTGCCACAAGTATTCACTCACATATCCAAATAGTCGAAATCAGGTGTTCCAATCACGGATGCTGAGGCGCACAGTGCGCAGAGGTCACCAACTTTCTGCAGAGTCAATCGCCACAGACCTCTACACTTCATGTGGCTTTCAGATTAGCTCAAGAACAGCGCATAGAGAGTTTCATGGAATAGGTTTCCATGGCCGAGCAGCTGCATCCAAGACATACATCAGCAAGTGCAATGCAAAGCTTTGGATGCAGTGGTGTAAAGCACGCCGCCACCGGACTCTAGAGCAATGGAGACGTGTTCTCTGGAGTGACGAATTGCATTTCTCCATATGGCAATCTGATGGACGAGTCTGGGTTCAGTAGTTGCCAAGAGGAAGGTACTTGTCTGACTGCATTGTGCCAAGTGTAAAGTTTGGTGGAGGGGGGATTATGATGTGGGGTTGTTTAGTTCCAGTGAAAGTGCGAGTCAAGGCAGGTGAGCGAAAACTTTTGGCAATATATAAGGCTTAAAGAGTAAGGGGTTGACACTTCCATTCGTTAAAACCCACAGTTAGTTTAAGTGGATTTGGCGCAAATATCGTTAATTATTACAATACAGCTGTGTTTTTCTTTAATCAATAGATTTCTCTACACGTCATTACGTATTGATAATGTATGGGGAATGATCCTGCTGTGTCTGCCTGACATGTGATAACAACTGGAACATTTTTGGCCTGAGACCATAAAAATTGGATTATCTTTTAAGGTCCCTTGAAGCTGTGACATCCCAGTAGGGATGATTTATTATTTCATATAATTCAGCATTTGCAGAGCATGAAATAATTTGGAGTCTTCCCTTGGGAGGAGTGAAGTTATTATTGTAGCAAAACATGTGAGAACTTACATGATGGCATTTCAGACAATCTTCATACATCTTTTATTGAAATTCAAATGCATAGGGAATTCAAAGGAGGAATTTAACAGCCAGCTGCTCATAGCTGTGGCAGCTCATTTTACTGCCACCATCCACTGAAGCATTGACATGACAGTAGATGATATAAGAACCAAGAGCGAGTGACTGAAGTTAGTTCTGTTTTCCTCACTGTGCCTCGGGGCATATTCAGCTCAGTCTGACACTGTATCTGAGTTGATAACCACATTTTGGTCAGTACCTGTGCTGAGTACGTCATGCTTGAACTTGTCAGAGATAAAACAGACTTCTATGTGCACACTGCTGAGCAGAAGCTTTTGATGGCTGTGCACTGCTCCGCTGATGGCCAACGAGGCTTTGTAGGAACCAGCTCAGCTGACTACAGACCAGCCCATATGGCTGGCTGCTAGCCAGGCTGGCTAGTTTTCAGCCATATCCACAAAATCCATTACAAGCCTTTAAAAATATTGACTGATAATTGCTCGTGTGTGTTCTGAGATATGCCACAAAGACCAGAGTCAAGACCGCATTTGCATTAAAATCCTTTGTAATTCTGCAGTTTTCCCAGGGAAGTCTGCTTTTTCTTTGTGTAAACAATTTTTGCTTAGTTTTCCCCTAAACTATAGCTGCATAATGTACACTTGACATGATAAGAATCAGTCCTCGATTAAAATGACTGAAGCTATTGAACTATGTTTGGAAATGGAACGGCTTTGAAATAAGAAGATACAGCCTGAGTCACAGCTTTCTCTGATGGTTTCTTATAATATTCTGTGAAGTGATAACCCTAACCTATGGAGAGCAGTGTCACTATGTCATTGTGTTGAATGATGGTTTTCAAGACTTTTGAACCTAGTCCTAGTCAAGTCTGACTGGTTTCTGAATGGTTGCTTACAAATTCAATAATCAGGTCTCTCAATGCGGAAATTGCACAATGACTAAAATCTAGGGCTGCCCCCAAATAGTCGACCAAGCACTGGTCGACCAAAACCTCATTAGCTGACCAAAATTTAATTGGTCACATCAAATAGTCCATGATGAGTTTTTTCATGTTAACACATCTCTGCTTAGTCACAAAACAGTTAAGATCGGCCCTTATCCTGCATGCCACTACACTGCATTATCATTGCTTTAAGTCTATAATTATTAGAAGTGTGTTGACTGAACTTTATTTTAAAATAGCTTTTTGTAGTTAGCTCAATTTTCATTTACAAACTATTCAGTTCACTTAAAATGTGAAGGCAGTCAAGGCAATGCTCACTCATATTTGTATGCTGAATCCATCTCCTGTGGTAGGGATGCAGAAGGAACTCAACTGAATGTGACTCAAAGGCATTGCTTTTAACATTAGACTCACAGGTTTTAGACAAAGATAAGGTTAGATGACACACAGGCTTGTGTCATGACAAAAAGAGACCCTTCAAGTGAATGCAAAGCATAAGGCAAAACGTCATAATTATGAGTCACACACATATATATGTATTGTCCTGTATTCAATGTGACTAACCTGGTTCGACAGTTTTAATAGATTGATTGCACTCTGCCAGTTGTGAACTGGCAGACAGTACTCACTGACATTTATGCACAGCTGACTGGTAGGTGACATCATTAAACTGTAGTAGTAGGTAAAAGATAGAGCAAAAAAAGTTAATTGTAGTTTATTTCTAATATTTGACAATAGACATAGACAAATAAAACATTTTAAGTACAATCTTAAAAGAAGCTTTTTAACCACTAAAAGCAGAAAGCAGCTCATAAATTAATCTTTTTTGGGTCAAAATAATTTCACATATGCAGGGTGAAAAAAACCCCCCACAACTATCTATAATATAACTTAGAATAATTGAGCATTGAAAGGCCAATTTATGTTGTGTGGATTTTGAGTTTTTTTTATTCAACAGCAGCTGCAACTGAAATCGTTCATTAGGTTTTGGAGACATTGCGTGCATGTCGACTGTTATTAATCATTCATGGCAGCTTGGCAGAACTCCAACAAGCAGAAATGTGCATAATGTTACCGTTTCCAATATTTAAGGGTCATAGCATCAGGTCTCTGGAGATTTTTTGTCTGTGTGAGTTGTATCCAAAACTGTCATATTGGAAGTCCTAGTCTTATGTCTCTTGTCCATGCCTCTGCTTTGTGGTAGCAGAAACCTTTTGTCGGGGTTATGATAGCCTCTATAAAACATGAGCATGCAATTGGGAAACTTCCTAGCTGCTTTTTATTGTGTGCACTCTTTGGGTCATTTTTGCACACGCAGTTCTTGTGATTCATAGAAATGCATTGGGCATTTTCGAGAGCCTTCTCTATGAGCCTTCTATGATAAGATGAGCTCAAAAAACAAAAGAAATTAGAGGAAAGTAAATGTATAAATCTAATTGCTCATCTCAAATAAAGGAGTTTACATGAGAATTTACAGTATTCACTTTAAATATGACCGGTGAACAGTGGCAGAAAACCACTGCATGAAGACAATGTAAGGTAAAAGTTAACGCCACTGTGACACAAATAACTAATTATGTATTAGAACAATAACTGTATAAATAACACATTGAAATTCAGCTTTTGAAATCAAAAACTATTTTAATGTGCACAGTGTCGAGACTCACAGAGGAGAAAACAAGGCTCTAAGGCAGTTAAAATTTTGTATCACAATGACAGAGAGGCTTATGTTGAAACATTAATGATGGCACCAAACACTGGAGAAAACTAAACAAGCCTTCAGTCAACACGTCCCCATATAAGTAATCCCTGTGAGACAGTCACTGGCAACATTCTTTCAACAAGCTTAAATCCAGGCCTGTCTAATGAGACAAATTGCTTCAAGTTTTCCCTGCGTAATAAAACATTCAGGCATTTTCTGACACTTTCTGTCTCTCTTTCTGTCATTCATACAATTTTCTTGTTTCATGTTTTAGATTGATGCAGGTTAAGTGCTTGTTTATAGCTTCTTCTTTATTCTCTTTGTTGACTGTTGATATTTTATTGCTAATTAGGTTGTATTTGCATCTTTATAGCATGAAGGCACGTCAAGGTGTGTCACATTTTCATTTTAAAGACGGCAGGATTGAAAATGAAGTCAACGCAAAGGCACAAGTGGATGCAGACAGATGTATATTAGCATAAACATAGGCTGCAGAAGAATCCCAGAGGTCGAATTTATCATGAATAAAATAAAGCATGGCAAGAATGTACTTTACTTTAAGGCCCTGTAGACACAAATATTTAGAAGCCTTTTCTTTGCGTTTTGGCCTTACATGAGAGCAGCATTTCAGGTCATTGGAAACTGAGCTTTTGGAAAACTCCTGCCAGAGTGAAAATATTCAGAAGTGCTGATTTCAATGTTTATGTGTGTGTAGACAGGAAAACCAGGGGTTTTGGCTTGTTTCCTTAGTTTGACATGGGGGATGGCTATTCGGTGCAGGTGCGCTCCCCTCATGTAATGCCCCCACGGGTGCTAGCTGGTCCCCACTGTATGCATTACTTCCGCATTGGTGCCAGCTAAACCCTTTTGGAAAGGCTCAGGGGAAAGGTGGCTAGCGGCTTTGGCTGTAAGCTTTACAGTGACATCCCCATCTGGACCTCGCTGCTTCCCGGGCCGGGGACTGAGTGCTCGCTGCGTGCTGTGTCCACCCCTCAAGGGCCCCCCCTCCGCTCGCGGTGGGCCTGTCGACTGTGATGGAAAAAAATACGCTTTTAAAAATACCCATGTATGTGTGGACTGGGTCTAAGTTTGACCATATCTTTTGGTTTCACCTGCATAGCCACATACTACTACTGCCCAGTGCAATGAGTCAATTGCTGCTGCACAGCTGGTGCTCATGGAAATGTATCATTACTCTGGATCATTTACAAAAAGGATTTTTTTTTTACCAGGTTGATACAGGTAAGATTCATACAGTAAAATAGTTTGGTGAGAAAAATCCTGGGATCTTTCAGAATCTAATTCTGTTTCCTCTGGAGAGTTTCCTGCCAACTTGAAAACTATGACCTTTAGTTTTACTTGTTAAATGTACCATAATATTTGTAAATATGACATTACAGCACAAATGGAAACATCTGAAATAGAGGAGGTGCATCTAATCATTAAATCAGAGTGAATGTGTGTTGTGAACCCCCTCTGTGGGCGCACTGATTCCACCAGATACATGTCCGTTGCATGTCCCAACTCTGGCAATTTGGAGCCCTCTGGAGCAGATATGCAGGACTTCCATTTCTGGTGGATGCCGGAGCACGACGTAGCAGATCAGTCGAATTTAGCTCAGAGCAGACAGGAAGTCACGCCCCAAAAAAACATCATAACATCTGGTTACTTTTCAAAATAAAACACTCTGTGTTGACGCCAGCACAAAAATCCCAAAAAAAGAAACAAATACAAGCTTATTCTTATCATTCAGTTGGGATCACTTCGTGTTGTTGTGTTTATAACACATATCTATAACTGTGGTCATGATTATGTGGAAACGCAAAAAAAAAACCAACCGATTGGGGTTGTGGATGGCGGAGAAAATCGGACCAGAGCTGGAATACAGTGGACACATATCTGGTTGAATCTTGGGGTTACTATCTGAATTATGCACCCTTTGAATGGTAGAAAAAAAATACTGCACCGTTGACTTTAGACTAGCTTTTCTATTGGTCTGAAACTATCAATAAATGCTTTGCGACAGGCGGGTAGAGCCCATAGACTTCTTGACCTTCTCTTTGTACCCTTTCAGAGCACGTTTTTCAAATTGCAATCATTATGTCTTCCTCTGAAAGTGTAAAACATGTCTGTGTTGGTGATGACATGTTTGACTCTGTATGTGTGGCTCTAACCAGGTACAGCAGTTTGATGTCATGTCTTTATTTTGGAGCCCAACTCGTCTTTATTTGTGATCATTTTAAAGTCTTAGTCCCCTGTCACAAGAGTGTCATTTTGTTATTCTTTATGCTGATTTCAACATGAAATATGTAGCTGGTATAACCCTCCAACATTATGTATTGTTGTTACAGCATAACTAGCATGTACTCTGTCTGATGCAATAATAAAGAACCTTAAGTTCTTTTTCTATTTAATGCTTATTTTATTGCTGCAGAACATTTACACCATAAGGTTGTGCTCTTATGACAGTTATAGAAGGGAAGCAGGGACATTTAGCCATCCTGGGAAACCAGTTTCATAGATGAATCAGTTAAGAAAGACTTCATAAATAATTTCTGTTAAAATGACAAGTCTCAAAGTCTCAACAGTAATGGTTCACATTACTGTAAGGAAACATCTTCTGGAGAGAAAATAGTCACTGACTTAATACTGTCTGCACTTCTAAACTGAAGAAGGATGACACTGCTGTGAAATGGTAATGACCCATCCTCTCCTACAAAGAGAGACAGGAACTGTTGCGACCAAGATAAGACATTAATGGGGCAGTGAAGGCAAATGCTGATGGGCGTGAGTCCAGGAAGCCATACGCAGTCATTGCTCATGTGCACATCACGTGCATGCATGGTCACGATTATGACATAAACAGTGCATGTTGGGAATGTCTTTTGGGAGAGGTGGGTGTGCACATCCAGACAGCCTCGCTATCTTTCTCGAGTAGTGATGAGACCACATACAATGGAGGCACAGTGGGATGAATAGCTTGTGGAACACCGAGATAAATAGATGGACAGATGCATCCATCTGCTCAGTCATTGTAGAGGCTACTTAATGACCTCAGATTGTAGGTAGCTGTATTTGTTGAAGCTACAGGTGCTGTTCCACAGATTTAGTGATTCTGCAGTGCTTTGGGTTTTCTATTAACTCTGCCGGCAGGACTTTACAGAGGTCAGAACTCCCTCGCTTGATGCTGCATCAATTATTGACACCTCATTTTTACTTACTACTCTTTGAGCCCTTGTACGTAAAGATGGAGGAAAATAATCTTACATGGTTACCTGTTGTAATTACAGATCAGTGTAATTAAAAATCACATAATTAATTACAGATCAATCATGAAGCAACAGGTAATAAGGTGTCTAATTTATAATTACTACTCTCTGCAACCTCATCTCATGTTTTAAGTTATTTCATCTCACAGAGAGAAGCAGCTGTTTAAAATTAATTATAATTTAGAGAATAGTTATGCTCTGGACTGGGCATATGGCATTACAAAATCTAGCAGGTACAATTATAACCAATACTGAAACCAATGATTAGTTGTCAATAATCACAAAAACATATTCAAAACAAATGTTGGAAGTGTACATTTCTGCAAACCACTGATGTGATGAAACTTTGTGTAACATTCATTTAGCTTCAAATTTCAATTTTATCCTTTGACAATTTAACTTTACAAATATACCGTAGCTTAAAGGTATAATGTGTAACAGTTGTCCGCCTGGTGTAACAAGGTAATTCCAAACAAATAGGTGACAGCATATTACCAAAGTAACTGCAAATGCTAGCTAGTTAGGTCAGTTAGCCATGCGGTTAGTGGTCCAGATTGGGTGTTAAGTGTTCTCTTATGAAATAGCAGGGAATGGGGTTAGCTGGTTTGCATGCAAACTGCAGTAGACATTTGTAGGAGTGTCAGTTTGGTACGTAGGTCTGGGACACGTACAAATGTGAAGACATCAGTGGCTGCAGAACTGCCCCCCCAGCACACAATGAGATTCACAGCATAACTATAGTGGCCCCTATCAACTGTCTCTCATCTGTGAGTGCCTTCATCGGCTTTTGACAAAATGATATTAGTAAAATATTTTTGAATATTCACTAGAATTCCAAGCCCTTACATACAGCATACACAGTAGTGCTATTGTGAATGAAAGCTTGAGAAACTGTACTATATGGCATCCAACATCCATGTATGGTAAAGGAACCAGTTGATAGTAATCATGGTCAGCTGTCAAATGCCAAAATAAAAGCATCTGCAACAGATTTGTGTCCTCTGGCTGTAGGAGCGGGGTAAGTCGGTGGCAGTATGCATGTAGAGTGGTTCAGATGTGCAGCAAGGTTTGTGGCTCAGGGCCTGGCAGTCATCTGGAGCTATTGCATCTTTAAAATGTCACACTGTGAAACTTTGATGACAACCACCCTCCATCTGTCAAATATATGCTGTTATTTAGGAGCGGAGGTCTGTTGTCTGTCTGGAGACTGAATAATGAGCCAAGTGCTTTCTGTAATGTATCAACAAATTAAGAGCATGCCCTGCTGACCACTTCACCAGACATGCTGCACCAAAAAGTTACTTTGACAATGAAGCTAGGATGTCATCTCATTATTGCATGTTTTGCATAGTCAAATGGAAATAAAAGGGAAGCAAGCAGCGGTATGGTATTTTTTCATAAAAGTTGTGCTGTCAGGAGATGCTGCACAAGATGCAGGAAAAGGTTAATATATGATCAGTATTCCTCCATCAGCCTAATTGATCATCATTCTGTGTATAATTTGTGTTTCTTCAAAAATCAATACATTATAACCGGGAAACATGAGGAGTGTAAGTACTGGGTATCTTGTCCTTACGTATAATAAAAGATGGACGAGATTAAGCCATGTATCAGGTTAAATCCTCTGCAAAAATCAATGCTGTGCTTGAAGTCTTTGTCCTTAAAGGCACATTGCTGTCAGAGATGATGATGCCCAGCCAGAACTGGTGGTTCAAATTGTCCCTGTAAAATATATGAGAGCCAAGCAAAGAGTCAAAGTGGACCAGTATGTGAGGCTAAATATATGAGGTTTTTTTGTTGTTGTTGTTTGTTTTTTATGGGTGTGTTAGCCAGACTGTTAATCTAAACTCGTGTACACCCACCTGAAGATGAAGAGATATTTTGTGTTCAGTTTGTAGAGCAACTGCATACAATTGAGAAGTGGGAAGAGCCGCTGCTTCTGAAATACCATTCCCACAGTGCAAAGGTTTCTTCTCATGGCAAGTTTATTTTTGTTTTTTGTTTTTTTACCTGTTTGGTATGGCTCTTAATATCATCTGAGCCTCAGTTATTGTTACTATGGTGAAGTTGTCAGTGATAGGCGCAAATCAGCTGCTGCACATTCAGAGTGCTTCTTTGTTGGAGTTGGGAAAAAGACATTGCTACAGATTTGTTGCATTCATCCAAAATTGACCCAACATCTTAAGAATGAAGTCACTAAAATGGTAAATGTGTTTCTAAATTTCTACTTTAGCTATTGCTCACTGTTAGTGGTGCTTTCAACAAGACCTTTAAAGTTGCTGGCTGGATGTTTCTTTCAAAAATGGAAGTTGTAGTTAACTTGTTCAGTCTCATTCCTTTAACTTTTTATGAAATAACAGATGATTTCTAACACAGCTGTTGAAATTTCAACTCTAAGAGTTGTTGTTTTTTGCAGCTGCAGATTTTTGAAATGAACATAATGGTGCCCAGACAACTGTTTTAAATTGCAACATTTAAGGAAATGTTTCTCCACAGTGACATTTTGCAGATACTCACTGTGTCTGCCAAATGTTCACAGTGAACATGTCTCATTCCTTTTTCCTATCATCGTAACAATACGCTGGGGAAACTCAGAGCACTTAAAGGAAAGGATAAGTTCACCCAAAAATGTATTGTTATTATCTACTCACACCTATTGGAAGTCAGGGAAAGTTTTGTAGTCCACGAAACATTTCTCGAGTTTCACGACAAAATAAGCATAGAGAGCCTTTCCAGGCCCTGGAAATGCTTCAACTGCAAATCAGCGAGTATAGCCCTCAGAGACGATGAGTGGGCCGTTTGCAATCACACCTCCAAATTTGCACCATATGTCAAAAAATTATTTGGTATTTCCTAAAATAAACTGTTGGTATTGTTGTCTTTATTAGTGGTCTTTGAATATTGTGTTAAACTCCTGATCATCTATCGTGTGTACTGGTTTAGTCAACAGAATACTACACCAGTCTTCTAGTGAATGTTAATCTAGATTTTAAATCTAGAGCTGTAGGCCCGTGTGTGTTCAGCGCTTGTCAGCAATCTTTTCCAGCTACAAAAAAAAAAGAAAAAAACTCATACAGATGGAACAATGATGTACAACACAGCTTCACAATGTAAGATCCAATATTTGTGTTTTTTTCTTTTCCTCTCAGCACACAGACTGCGCTCCTCATTAAAATAACCATGATTAATAGATCAGAGATTGCTCTGGAAAATGTGCGGTCCCATGGAAGACGACCGGTCTCACATGTGTAATGGGAAGGTTTACGTATGTCATCCTTATTGAGAAAAATGAATATGTTTAAGTAATTAGAAATTCCCACAAAGCCTGAGGCAAAAGGCATCAGTTGTCAAGGTTACTGAGAGCTTCTTCCTTCAGAGAATCAGTGATTTGTGAAGCCTTAACTGTTTTGAAGGTTTTTACCTACGTTAACACCTGAATGTTTGCCTTGGATAACAAAGAAATCAAATCAGGTTTTCATTTTATAGGAAAAAAAAAAAACCTTACAAATGTGATTACATTTATTTTGCAATTGTTTTAACTAGTTTTCTTCCCACTGCAATTAACTCATCATTTTGATATATTTGAGTAGATGAGTCAACAATACATTTTTCTGCTTTCGAATACTTGTTTTATATTTCTAATGGCAAAAGAGACAACATTTCATTGGAATGTTTCCTTCTCTCTACTTTAACGACTAGGTTTTTATTGATTTCATCCATTACAGCTATCTGTTATTTGTATTTCAGCTTTTTTTCAAAGGACTTTGGTTAAAACATGTTGTTCATAAATGTTCTCTACAAGCAAACTCGACTGTAATTGTCATAAAGCTGTTGATTTGGTGTCTGCAGTGACACATTTCTTGACAGGGTAATTCTTAGGTCCTATGTCCCAGTGGTAAGGGTCAGATTTGTTGTAACATGATATTGAACTGAGTCACACTGGACTTCAGGAACACACATATACTTGTGAAGATATGCTTGAAATGTGTATTTGTTATAACATGTCATTTTTTATGGAGAAATTTTACATTTTTGCACTAACTTGTTAACAGTTTTCGTTAAGTTGAAATGGCTCACGTGAACAAGTTGCAGTCAGTGGGTTTAAGAGGCAACGATTGTGCACTTTTTGTACATTGTGTCATATCGATTAATGTCAAATTCTGTGAAACCAACAGCCCAATGCATTGAATTAAAACATAATTCATGCATTTTGCCATCTTAGTAAGACTTTATATTCTCCAGTTAGACCGATATTGTGATGTATTGTTAGATGATTGTCTTGCAATATATCAGTTATTGCAGAACTGCTTTACTAATACTATATATGTTTCTTTTTGCTGCTAAGGTAAAGTAGATTAGAATAATGAGAATTATTCCCTTTTTAAACAGATGGTGGCACAAATATCAAAACCACACAGCAAAAGCAAATGATTTTGGGTTGTTCTCGTTGGGAGCGACTAACCCACAGTTGTTTCACACTGCACAGGCACAGCTTTTGATTTTATCTTGTTACCGTGTAGTATTGTACATTCCCGTGAGCACATGATGAAACATAATTGGATACCACAGCTTGTAAAGTGCCCACAGTCTATGGAAACAGTTCATCAGTTCCATCTGTTATACTTGTGATGGCTGCTGACCAAAGGGCAGGCAATGATACATCGTCACAGCCTCACCCCTCCACACAGCCATAATGAGTGAGTATTCCTCTGAGCTCTCTCTCTCTTTCTCCCTCTCAACACACACACACACGAACAGATACAGATGCATGCCCGCACAAGGCTCGGCTTTCCATCATGTCTGCCACCACACAGGTCCCATGTTTCCGTGCTGGCACGGTGAGCAACCCCAGAGTCCAGTAAGAAGCCCTCTCAGAATCAACAATGTCAACAGAATGCCACACAGAGCGTACACGCTTTCAGAACAGTTACTGCGGCAGAAAACATTAAAAGTTGCATAATCCTAACACAAGAGATGCACAATTGAGACATGAATGTTTTTTTGTTTTGTTTTTAAAGGCAAGTAGTTTGTCAGATGTACTGATTACTTACAGATTCATTGTTTCCTCTGTAATTGTTTTGCAGCAGTGATGGCAGGGATTCATTTTTGGTATTGATTCCATTTCCATCCCTGGTAGGCTTTTATTTGCATCTAGTGCTGTAAGTGGTTTCAGCACTAGTATTATTGCTGATTCTAAGCACCAGGCCATATGCTCTTCCGTGTACTTTGAGCGTGCTGTCATTCTGTTGTAGGATATTGGGACAGTCATTTAAACGTGGGGTGAAAAGTTCATAGTAGAGCTCTGATAACCTGTTTGAACTGTACAGTCTTTAAGTACATTTGACTGATTGCTGTAGTTTGCCTTGTGATCCATCAGAGGATGCTCAAAAATGTTGTTATGCCGATCAGTAAACTAAGCTAATGATGCTGGTGTACAACCTTGTTTGACTGCATACACTCAGTGTCCGCAGCCCCCCTGCCAGGAGCTTGTGAAATAACCAGAAGTTACAGAGATGTAGGAAACAATTAGTTGATACAGCTACTAAAAAATGTAATATTTGATTGCTGGATGAATGAGAGGATTGTGATGTTAGACGGGCTGTAAAATTGATAAAGTCACAAAGATGATGTGGTGTTGTGGTGTTTTGTATGGCAGGTCACACACAAGGATGTTATGATTTGAGTTGATTTGTGTGAATTTGTATGAAACAAACTGTGTCATTTCAAATTCATTCACCCTTGATTTTTGGAAAAAGTGACAGCCTTACTACATTAAAATAATTATATTTTGCTTATTATAGCTGTGGTAGTAATGTTTATACTCTGGTGGTCCGCCACTTTTGACAGTTGTAGAGGAAACTGGGAATAAAAGATGAATATACAAAAGAGAAAAACTTGTGATAACTGAATCACTTAATTTTAATTCTAACATCAAGTATTCATCCTTTCCCCAAAGACAGTTTGAGTAAACACAGACATCTGTGATGTCACCCGTGATGCATCGCCTAGCTTTAAATGTAATTTTATGCATAAGTCAACTGACAACACTAAATTATTTTCTGTGTATTAGGGTACAATTTATGGTGTGTTATTGATGCACTACTTAAATATAAACTTGTTCTGACTATAAACTTTAAAGAAAACCTAATTTGACGTTTATATAATTTAGAGTGGAGAAGCTTCAGGCGGTTAGAACAAATTTCATAGAATAAGTGTAGAAGTGAGTTTTAATGATGAAGACATTTAGGCTTATCTTAAAAACCTGTAGCAGCAAGAACATGTTCGAATATGGTTTAATTACTCATACCTTAACTAAAGTAATTATTCTCATTTCTCCTGCCTATGTGTTCTTAATTATTTAGAGGCCAAAGTTTTCAAACAGACTGGCTGAGACTGCCTCACATAATGTCAGTCACTTACAACACTTTGATGAAATATTACACGAGACCTGTGGGAAAAGCAGAGGAGGTACTATCACACAGCTAAGGCCGTGTGTTTAATGGGTGAGGCAATTGTTTAGACTGCCATCCAGTTACTAAATTGATCCTAAGAGACTACAGGCCATCAGAACTCAGCTGAGCAGATGACAGTGACTGATTGATCACATCCTAATTCTCCTCAAGGTGATTAATCAAAACAGTATATTGCAATATCTGGTGGTGGTGGAAAACTTAAATTTTTCAAGGTGGGATTTGTGAGGACTCATTCACCTCTTACGCTAAAAAAATAATGTGCCGCCACTCAAACACAAGGCTGAGGTGATAGTTTGAAATGTTTTGATCACCAGTTGGACACACATTTTTACTCAAAGCTTCCAGGTGATTGTAGCTCAAAGTCAGCTATCAGTAAGATTTGTGTTGATTGCATCATTAACTCTCATCAGGGGGCTACCTTAAAGTACTGCACACAGCTCTGCCTCCCTGTCTACCCTCAGATCCACAGTCTGTCGCACAGCTAGAACACAAGGGCAGACTCTACTGCTCAGATATAAACACGCCACGAGAACTGAGTTATTTATGTATTTCAGTTATTTAGAGGGAGGTTTGGGCAAAGCATGTAAATGTCTTCGTAGGTGTAAAACGAGAACAAAAGCAAACAAAGCAGTAGGTTACCACCACGTTCATGATCAAGTTAACTAAATGTATTAGATTAAATGCTTACAAATGAAGTCAGACACTTTTTTACAGAGAGACATTCAAGGCCTTAGATAGATAGAAAGATTCGGATCCACGTGAAACCAGGATGTTGTGTGTGTGTGTGTGTGTGTGTGGTGTGTATCTGCGTGTCTTGACACGGTGAAGTAGTGATCGGGGAAACTCTGCAGCTCCTTCATCAGCAGGTGAAGCTCTCTTTGCTCTTGGTCCTGTCTTGCTTTCAGGAGTGGGTGGGCCTAGTATTTTATTTTCATTTTATTAAGAAGTTAAGATATCACAAACCCATCTTCACTGTGTGATGACTCCACCTCATCTCGTACTGCGAGTTTTTGTAATGAACAGAAGAATAAAAGCATTGGGGGTCAGGCTGCAAGTTTTCTTGAAACATTTCTTTAAAATGGATGAGGTATATGAAAAAAGAAAAACAGACTTGGTGTGCAAAGGCCTTCGAAGGTCTCGACAAAGAAATGTTCAATGGACTTAGTCAACAGTTGCTGCTCTTGACATTGGCACCCTGAACCAACGTTGTATATCACAATACACCAGCCACTACGACTTCTGATTCAGACGCTCTTTCCTCCTGTGTGCTGTTTTGACTTTGACCTGATCTAAAATTTGTTCTATTCAGCCCTCTCTAACATGTCAAGGTTGCATTCTCCTCCACTTCCTGTCTTGGACTGTGAATTTATGTTTTTGAATGTTCTAATCTGAACACCAACATTAATGGGGTTCCATGCCTTCCCTGTTCGCTCTCAATACCTGGATACAGTGCTATTGCATTTATTCAGTGTGTTGTAGTTCAGTCCAGGTGGAAATTTGCACATTTGTGAGTATTACATTAGATGTTCAATTTTTACCACGGCACAGGGAGGCTGTGAAAGCACCTGGTATCTCTCCAGCGCTCAGATTCACATGCCAGGATATGTTATCAACACGGATTACGCTCCTCAGTCACAGCCAGGGTCACGCTACAAACGAGCGATGCTGTGTGCTTATGCGCACATTGAAATCGCCCACTTCCATAGCAGCCCTCAAAACCACGAGCCAGAAATGCAGCCAAGCTGGCCTAGATGTAACGTACACACACACACATACACACACACATACACACACACACAACACGGAATCATATGTATTTGCGTGCTTTCTTTGATTGTTTCTGCACAAGGACTGTGAAAATGTATTCATTAAATGTGTGTGGACACTACGTGTGGATGTGTTTGCTTTAAAGTGAGTATGGCTTGGGCTCAAAGAAGGATGTCAGATACAGTCAGCAGTTTTTTTTGTTTTTTTTATGACCACAGATGCCAGAGACAAGAAACTAAAGGTGTTATTTTGGTCAAGAATCCAATTGCCTTTAATTACTTGATTGTAAACAGGCTGTAGACAAGACCACTGGCTAGTCTATCTTTTCAATAAGCTGAGAGTATCTGAATGCTGCAGTGAGCTGCAGAACTGGGTGTTGATTCACAGTGAGATTTGTAGTAAGACCCTTTTTTAAAAAAAAAAAAAACAAAAAAAACAATCACAGGGAATCGTTTCTGTCTGAATTAATAGTCACACTGCTAAAAGTTTACAGGTTTTTTTTTAACTTTCTATAAAGTTTCTTTTTTGTCTGGGAATCAGAGTGAGACCTTGATAAAATATAAAATAGATGCAATGTCCCAGCAGGTCAAAATTAAGATAAAAATATGTAAGAAGAAGGCCCAGTGAACAAAGTGGTCTACTTTTCAAGCGTGGTCTTCATCAGATGCATATATAATACAGGGCCCTTACCTTCTATGTAAATATTTACCAGGCAGTGTATTGAAAGATCAACTGACTCCGAGCTATCAGATTCTTGAATAACCTCAACAAACTCCTCCACTCATATCTGAATATCTGCACCTTGAGAGTCTCCTCTCCCACACAGCTGCCTGAGCAATCTCTCTTTCCCCCTCTCTCTTTGTCTGTCTGTCTGCCTGTCTCTCTCTCTCTCTCTCTCTCTCTCTCTCTCTCTCTCTCTCTCACTCACACACACACACACACACACACACACACACACACACACACACACACACAGACAGCATGTTAAAAATGTTTCCTTATCATTTTGCTGTACTTAAGGTAATCTTTTTAAAACATTTGTTTGTTCAGGATTTCACGACATGTTCAATGCGTGATTGAGACAAGCAGTATGGTAGGGTACACTGACAGACTGCATTGATATTTAAATATTGATCGATAAAACGTCTACGCAAAGAGTTTTGTTTCATTTCATTGAAGCCAAAAACATCAGCCAAATGAAGCTTTAATGCTTCGCCATTTGCATTGGGGGTCAGACAAAACTCATCACAGCTCATATTATGCTATATGTAGCGTTGCAGTGTGGCAGTCATTTAAAAACCATTACGCCGTTCACATTCTTTAACACACTCTTTCTTTAACATTTCCATGAATAAATCTCCCGAAAACTAATTGGAAGTCACACTCCATGTCCTGGGTAGAAGCCCTTTGGCTAAATGACAAGTAAAGGTGTGTCAGCGGTGGAGCACTTCAGCAGCAGTCTGCGGGTGGCAGCGATGCATGCACTCCTTTGTAATGGATCCATCCACACTCTATAGATTGGTTTCCTGTTGTAAAGATACTAGACACTGTTTTATGTCGTGGATCTACAAGAAAGAAAACATTGGGAATATGTATGAGACAACCAGCTATAGTCCTATGACAATGTTATGTGCTGTATATCTTTGTAGAGTGGGATGAGATTGAAGAGGCACTAGCAGATGTAATCCATAATTATTAATTGATGTTTTAACTTAGCATCTGGCTATTTTGTTTAATGATCAGGAAGATAAATCAGTAATAAGTCTACGGGTGTCATCTATTGTGTCTTTCAGAATTTTCCTCTGATTAAAAGAAAAAGAAAAAAACATTAAGGTTGGTACATGCTTGTATAATATTATTAATATCTGTTCATCCACCTACACGGTTCAGTATTTGGTGGAGCACCTTCCTTGAACTTGCCGCAGTGTAAGATTATTTTCTGCTTCAATGGGGTCCATCAGCTAAGTCATTATTTCCTATTAGCATCACAAGTTTTGATTGATTTCCTGAGTTAATGTGAAAATGAAGCTTCATTACGTTAGCTTATGTACCAGCTTTGTATCATGATACTTTGCTTCAACTGTTTTCCTTAAGGTTTTTAGACAAATTATTGTTTGCTCATTAGTTTTAGGGGTTTTCATGTGGTCTGTTAGTCTCAGTTCCTGCAGTTTCAGTGTTGCTTTTGTTATACGACTGTGATCGGTTCTTAGAGTGACAATTAATATGCTTTTCACGCCAATTGAGCAAAATTCCACACTGTCTGTGAAAAGTTGAGTTATATTATTACCGTGTCAAAAAGGGAAAGGAAAAATCACATACTTCATAAACAGCTATAGCTGACAAGTACCTAGAGGTAAGAAAGACTCATAATTTTCTTGATTGCCATATTACAGGAACACATACAGGTCTCTGTTTATCCTAAATCATGACTGAATGATGTTGCCAGATGGCTGCTTGTTTGGCAATCTATGGAATTTACATATCTTGACTCTTCTCTTACCCGCACACCTGCATGCATAAACGCATACAGTATAGGGCACAAATGCAGTACATCTTAAAAAAAGGTGAGGAAGTGGCAAGATGAGTAGTAGTAGAGATTCAGCCCAATGCAGAGAGCTTGAGTTATGCAACATTAAAATGACTTAATGTCACAACATATTGCTTAAGATGTGACTGAATGATCTGATTGTGATTGAGCTTTCTCACAGGTCACAACAACAGTGTGCGCCACATTCGACTGAAAACCAAATTTAGATTTCGTTATCCAAACAGCTGCCTACACATTTGTAATTCCATTGATCGAAATATAAAATTCGAGGAAAAATATCAGCAAAACTTTTGCCATGGTTAACAGAGCAGGTAACCAACCACTGCAATCAGGATGCAGTGTTGTTGCCTTCCATCTTCGTATTACTGCACTTCATTCAAGACTGGCATTAAAGGCAGAAAGACACTTTGATAATGCAAATTGCCGGTCCATCACACAGCTTGTTTGTATTTCCTCTGTTTATAGAATGCCATGGAAATCAGGTGAAATTTATTTTTTTGCTATTTACTAAACCTGCTTAGTTTGTTTCATTTGAAAGGTCACGCAAGAAAAGGTTGAAAGCCATCAGCTCCAGTAACAGACATTATGCTAATCAATCAGCTGCAACCAATCATTACTTTGGGAGATTTGTATTGATAGAATTCTTTTACTGAATAACGATCTACTATATTGTCTGTTTGTCTCTTTGGCTTGAGTATTTACTGAATAACTGATTTGAGGACTATATAGTAGATGAGATGATGATGAGTTACTAGAAAACAGGCTGGGAGACGCTACATTAATGAATTAGGAAATGATTACTTCATGAATACCCGTCAAATCAACAAACTGATCGATTTCCTCTTGAGTTGCCCCTGACTCCTTATGAACCAACCGCTGATTGGCATCAGAAAGTCATGACTCATTAATTACTGAGTCATTAGTTACTCTTTTTGTGTAGCTTCAAGTAAAATGAAACCTAATGCTGAGTAGTTACTCATCAGACTCTCCTAGCCTTCTCTGATCTACTCCAGTTTTTGCTTTCAGTTTGTCGATATGTCAAAGATACATAAAATAGAGAAAATATAACACAACAAGTAAAAGTCTAAACTTGTAATTTTTGAGAAGTTTATTTCTCAATGATTTTTAAGAATAGTACAACATTAAACTCTTGGTTTATTCCATTCATGATGGGAAGAGGAGTCACATCTGTCAAAGCAGAGTTTGCTCATTAGTAGGTAGACCGGCAGATAAAAGGTTTTCATTTAAATGTAAATCAGAAGGGTAACAAATCCATTATAGTCGTTTGGAAAAGCACTGCTCTCTTTGCCTTCTGTGCCATATCTTTGACTCTCATTCCCAGTCAGGATGTTTTCACTACTTCTCATTCTGGCCGAGGAGATACCAGTGTCTGAAAGCTTCAGTGACAACAAATTACAGCTGGACGCTGGACAATGCTCTGAAGACGGATTCATTTGAAATTCATATTTTAATAAGCATCTCGCTGGATGGAGCCGGCCTGTTATTAATCAGCTGTGGCCCAACAGCTCTGTTCCTTTAAAGTGTCAGTCTGTGTGGAATCCATTAGTCTGCCCTGCTGCACATCTCAATATCATTTTCTTCATTTTCTTTCAATTGGGTTTAGCAAGTTTCCTGTTTGGGATGTTTGCTGTTTCATAAAGGTATTATCTCATCGCTGTCTAGCTCATCTGTACAGCGACAGACTGTTCATTTTCATTATTGATTAGCCATTATTTTCAATTAATTAATTAATTAATTAGGCTGTAAAATGTCAAGAGACATTATTAGTGCTGGCCATCACACATTTTAAAGACCCAAGGTGATGTGTTGAAATAGCTTTCATTGATAAGCACTAGTTGTTGACGGCAGTTTATAGAGAAATCAACATAGTTCACAACTAAGAAAACTGCTGTATTGAAAAGCCAAAGATACTTTTGTAGTTGAAAACAGTGATGGTAATGCATTATTTGTCAAACATTAAAGACCAATACATTTATTTGTAATATGTAAAACGTTCTGCTCATTACATTTCTAGGTCAAACAGTCCGTTCATCACTTTGGTTCAGATTGATTTCCTACATTTGGAGGGATCACAATGAAATTTGTAGTTTCGGTCCCCACTGGATAAATCACAGCAAATTTGGTGATCCCATGATTTTTCTCTGGCGTCTCACCATGAAGTTTTCATTTGTTTTGTTTTTTTTTTTTAGAGAAATGTATCAACAACCATTGTATGAATTGTTTTGGAATATGGAAGAAAACAGGACATCCAGCGTCCAGTTTCAATCAGGTATTTTAAGCCAAAACATAATCTTTTCCTAACCCTAACCAAGTGGTTTTTGTGCATTAACCCTTTGTGTTGCATTGTCAGAACGCACACATTTGAACCAGAAGAAATATAAACTAAAATGTACATTTCAAACATTTATTCTGGCAATAACATAGCCAGGTTTGCCAACATTGTACATGTAGTAGACTAGTAGTCTTGCTGTAAGAAGATTATCATATCAAAATTGTTGTTTATTAATTGTCTCTTAATCAGCTGCTTGTTTAAGGAAATATACTGCACTATTATCTGAAGGGTTAGATCTGTAAGATGTGATGGAGGTCCGTGTGTTATAAAACTACAGTGCTGAAGTTAACTTATAGTATAAGAATTTGATATTACTGTCTCCTTTTCCTTGGTTTCCTTCGGTTGGTTTTCTGTGTTCTTTCAGTGTAATTTTAATTGTAAGTATGACTTCATGAGAATCCTACCTGGACCACAACACCTGTCATGGAAAATAGACTGGGTCAAATACCAGACCATAATATGCTAATGGGATGTTTAAAAACATCCAGTAAATCTGGTAAAGACTTCCGCTGTGCTCGTGTTCAGTGGACTGCTCTGTGAAATTTTAAACAAAACATTTTTCTCTGATGTTTTCGATAAATCCTTTGCTAAGACTACAGTATGTGCGATATAAAGCTGAATTGTTCATTTCTCTGATAACACTTCTAGACACAAAGCCATGCATGTTCACATACGCAGGCGCACGCACATTAAAGTGGGCACATTTATCCATTCAGATTCCCAGACTAACCCCTTTAGGAGAGCCCCCCCAAAGGTAGATGGAGAGTGTGTTTTCCTTTGGTTGTGTTAATGGGGTTATTGATCATTCTGGCAACTGCAACATTTCTATAAACCAAATGAAGGCTCGGCTCAAAGTGTGCTGTGTCAGAGCAGAAATGCATTTAGATTACTTCATTCCACAGAACCTCCTCAGAGATGGCTATCTCCTACATTCGCATTACCCGTTATAGGATATCGGATATTTAAATGTGCAAGGTAAAAATGTTTTAAAGAAAAGTCTTCTCTTTAAAGTGCTGCTATTTTCTCTTGGTCCCCCTGGAGCCATATTGTATATTACATAGCTATTAACGATAAAATATTCCTAATAGGAGACCAAACATGAAAATGGTATAATTATTCGGTGAGAAGATGTTATAGAACATGATTGTATAATAATACAAAGAAAAAACAATACCCTTGAGTATCATTAAGGTTTCATCTAATGCAGTTTGAATGCACATGTTCATTAGCGTAATGATGTTTGATAAGTGCAGGCATTTAAAAAGGTCCATATTTCATCTGTGGAAAAGTGGAAAAGAAACTGTTATATCAGTATGTTGCTGCTGTAATTTGACATGGCAGCCTACTGTGTGACTGTGTACTTATATAGAATGTTGAAGTGAGGGCTGTAATGCACATAATTCAACCTTCTAAAATGTTTCACATATCGGGGAATCAGCATGAACAGCTGAAACATCTGGCTCTGAAATATCTGGGCCCGACCAATAATTCACTTTTGGGGTCGATGCCAGTGTTGCCATTCGGAAGTCCAGAAATTCAGATATCAATATGTTGGCTGATATTGACACACATTTTTCGCAGTGATTTCTCAAATGTAGTTAACAAACACTTGCGATAAAGTTGTAATGAAGGCGGATATCTATTAAGTATCTTTTTCTGACTACAATCTGTAAAAAGAATTACTGATAATATACTGATATATCTGTAGGCCAGTATCGGCCAACCAATTTATCGGTCTAGTGTCAAGCAACATTATATCCATCTTGCGTCAAAAACTGGACCAGTGATGTCACAGTTATGTTCAAAGCCAGAGCTTCCAAATTAATCAATATTCAAAATGTAACAGAACCGGTGAGAAATACCAGGCTTAAGACTGAAATTTGACCTTTTCGGTTATAAAATCCACATTAGGAAAAATCTGTGTGATTTTCCATAGGTTGAACAAAGGCTGCAAAGATGAGTCATCCATCCGAGTTTGGTTAAATGGTCACTTTTGGAAATGAATCCTCACAAGCAGAGGCATCACACTTCCTGTGAAGATACCGTAAGCACCTTCCTTTTCCCACTTAATGGTAATCTGTGCTCCCACTTTGTGTTTTGCTCTGTGTTCCTCCATATTTCAGAACAATTGACACTCATACCAAACTAAATAGCCTCCACTTGTCATGCTTTGGGTTAATTGTGCAAAGACTTGCCCTTTTACAAAGACTGCCTTTGTGCAACAGAGGGCCATAAAATAGGACAATGGAGACAAAACCAACCAATTCTAAATAGGGACGTTCTCTTCAACGGACGAACTTCAAGTGAGAGAACCGCATGTGTTTTGTTTCATAAATGAGAGTAAGACACCTGTATCTTAATGATCAGTCATATCAGCAGCAGGTTAAATCAATCCCTTTAACAGTCAGCTGAAAAGTCGATAACATAAACACAGTGTTAGCAGGGTGTCCATTAAAAACTGTCCAGCAGAAGGAGTCAAGCCACTTCAAATACTAACGCTGCTGCTGCAGTGTTCCCCAGCTGTATGTGCTGATGTTTTATTGGCGTTAACAGAGACCACGTTGACAAAAATCGATCCAAAAAGACAGCCTCAAAATCAAAGAGATACAAAGAGAACAACACCTTACAAACACGTTACATCACTCAAGCACGGTATATAATAGATCTTTACTAACGGCGAGTGATCTCATATGTTAACTTTCATCATATACTTGTTCATCATATGTTACCGCAAAGCCTTTGTGGCATATTTCTATACATTATTCTTTAAACCATCTCACTTAATTAGCCATCTTCGAATACACAGTGTCAAGTTGTTTGCTGAGCCTTTTAAGTTCCCCGATCCACCTTTATTTTCCTGCCATTGTGACTAATTGTAGACCTTGAGGCAAACAGAACTTCTTGACAGCCTTTGTGTGTGTTTTTGAATGTCGTGCTGTCAAATATTTGCCTTCACAAACAGTCACTGCTGTCTTTTTAAAACAAGAAGTGAGAGCTGAGCCTGTGATGTCACTCTTTAGTTAATCTCCAGAGGAATTCAATTCGGTAGACAGAAAAGGTGAAACTGAATGAGCACAAGACTGTATTGATACGTCTCTCTGTGGGATGTGCTCTTTGTAGTCAGTGAATCAGTGGCTTAGAGCTAAAGGAACACAGATCATTCAGAGTGCTCGAATTCGGCACTGACATGGATTTAATGCTCATGTGTTTTTTGCGGTAAAAAAAGAAAGAAATAAGAAATATGTGACGTTTCTCCGAAGCCTTTGATTGTGTGTCGCCTAAAGCCATAATGGTTCATTCATTGCACTGCTGTTATTGTTATTAACAGCGCGGCATCACCTGATTTGACATGGTAAAATAATATTTAGATTGAACTGCACTGTCTTCAGTTGTAATCGGTATGAAAAGCTTTGTAACAAACTACCTGCAACTATTTAGATGTCATGTGCTGAACAAAAATGTTCTGGTGGTTGCTGTAGTGACTAAGTCCATTATTTTAGCTGCTACTGGCTCCTAATTGGGATGAATTGTTTAGACGTGTACTTGGAAAAAATGTTACTCAGTCTTTGATGTAAATTCATATCATAATGTGTTTATTTTCTTACTCGTGTCCAAACTTCATAACGTCCGTCACTTCCCATAAATTTCTATACAAAGGTAAAACAAATATAGCCATATGATGGAGTCAAAATCTGTTTGCTCCATTCCCATAGGCAGCACCCATGATTACTGGCATGGACTCAGATCTCCTGTGTCCGGTCTTGGCCATTACAATACACCCGCCCTAGGGCTTAGGAGGAATAATACATTTAACACAAATAAAATACGTGGCTCTTACAGTTGTTTTCTGATTAGATTCTGGTAGAAGAGTGTGCTGTGAATTAGGATTGAAAGGACAGTGGGTTTTCCTGAAGGGGGTTTTTCGTTATTACTGCTATCACTCTGGTTTTAACTAACCTGCTCTGGCTCCTTATTACCTGTTTAAAAGGCACTTAATGGCTGCCGTGTTTTTCTCTAATACAAGCCATTACAGATATAGGAAAATTGGCAGTTTTGGCCTTTTTAAACATCACAGCTATGGAAGATCACAAGAGGTGAATGTTTTCTTCACTTGCTGCATCTTTGTCTTTGCCGCTTTTTATTAGTTTGATTTCTTGTCAGTAGTATTTTACGGAGCCCCAGACATGACAATTCAAATTTAGTTTATTCAAGCTATTGTAAAGCACTTTGAGCTCTGTTCCCCATTTGAATGGTACCATATGAATTCCATTTATCATTTTGATCATTCCTACTATAATTATTAGTATATTTTTGGGCAACATTGTAGATGACCCTGGTAGTGTGTCACCTGTACCTTCCTAACATTGTGATTTAAAAGGTTCCCCACCAGAGGTGCTGTAAGGCAGGAGTTGCTCGTGATATGTGGGAGGGGAAATTAGAAGAAGTTTGTCTCAGTTAAGTGAACCCAAGATGCTTGGCTTAATTCTTTTCTATAGTCGTCTTTGGTTTATTTATCTTGACTGCGCTGTTGTTATTCAAAGTTTTCTTGGCTTGGCTTTCCTGGTACAGCTAACCAGCTAACTTTTTTTCAATCTTCTGAGGTTGAACACAGCTAACTTACAGATATGTTGTGTGGAGACAAAGATGCTTTGAGAACGGGACATATACCAAAATGAATTGAAAAAAAATAAATGAAAGACAAAAAACAAACAAAAAATGTCATTGTCCATCACAATGTTTCATCTCAGGCAGGCACCGCCCAACCATTGCCCTCACTATTACATACAAAAAACTGGACTGTCAAAGTTCTAACTTGCATAGTAAGTCAAGAATCCAATACTTCAACCAGCATCCCATCTAATGCTCTGCAAGTCCAGCAGGAAGCAGAGACCGTGCAGGAAATGTGATCCGTGTCTATGAAGGTGTCATCTGGCCCTGCATGGTTCAGCGGCAGACACACAGACTGCTATTGGCGTGAGGGTTGTACAGTAAAAGATGTCCGCCAGACACATTGGCAGCAGGAGAGACACGAATCGATTTCCTGCAAGAAAGCATGGGGAGCCTAAGTGGAGGAGGGCCTCTTTAGCAAAGCTCTTATTAATTAATAGTGTCTCAGGAGGGGATTACATGATCTGATTCCTGCTTCTTCATCACAGCACAGCAGCTAATGATATCTGAGGGAGCTCTTCTGCGCAACACACCTCCACCCGGCATCGTATATGATCGTTACAGTGGAGTATGCAACACTAGAGGAGCATTCCTCTCTTCCTTATCATGAGTATCATTTGACAAGCCCTCTGTTATGTGTTGCTATTCATACTGTGAGTGGAGAGACTGAATATTACATTGAGCCAGCTTTGCAGTCAATAATATCTCCAGTTGTTAACCATCACACACTCAGTTACACATATCAGATACCTGGTTCACATGTATTAGAAAGTTGCAATGCAAATACATTAATTATTTCTTTGCTAAGCATGTGTACATTCTAGAATGTAATTTTCCGATTATGATTTTAAAATGATTAATTAGCTGCAGGAGAAAATGAAACATTACTCAGCATACTGCCACCAAATCCCATAGTGAAACTTGACATACATTCTGACATACTGCAACCACTACACTGTTCAGCAAAGCAAAGGTCATAGTGCCTGACGAACTGCTTCACAATTCATTAAACTGGAGATGAAGATGAGCGCATGTAAGCTTCTGTGCATATAATCAACTAGGGTTTTTTTTTTCTTAGGGGAAAAAACATCCGCTGTGCAATGATTATAGATTTATATAGTGTAGTTAAAGTCCTTTATATTGAAAAATACACTAGTGATGTATAAAATCCCATGAGCATAACTTAACTTAACTTACTGCTGCACAGCATTTTAAGCTTGTGCACCAGTTTGGATTTTTTGTATATCTTTCTTTCATTTTACTCACTGTACGATTATTGTTCACAGAACAGTAATGTACCATAATGTCCCTTTTTAGCGTGAAAACAGACACGTGATTTAGAGATTAATTTGCATTTGTTGAATAGAAGCTGTGCAGTCCAGTGCCATGGTTGGGAATAAACAGACACCAGCTATATATCAAAGTGCTATATGAAGGCAAGTGGATTTTCTTGAGTTTCTTGAATACATATCGAAGAGGCTATTTCAGCTCGGACTGACTAGGGAGTCGCAGGCTTTTCATTCGTGTACATCCTGTGCGTTGTTGACCCACATAGCCATCATGTAAATCTTTAGAGCATCTATCTGCCAGTGGCTGTTAGAAGTTCACGTTTTTAAAAGTTAATTTCCCCACCAGCCTGGTTCATTTCCTTGTAATGGACAGGATTTTGTTCATCTGCAGATGTCTTCCGTGCTGATTATTTATTTAGTCACGCATTTGTGAAACCAAGCGATCTTTGGACTTTAAAGGCCATGGGCACAGATGTCTTCATCATAGCCTTTTTACAACATAAAGACAACAGACCTTTTTCACAATAGACACGTGTTGCCTATCTAATTACATGAAGCATTTCTAAGTAAGCCACCTGCACAATCCCAGGGCCTGTAGACTGGTAAAACTAAACTGAATGCATGTTATTTATCCTACTGATCACACCTAGGTTGTCGAAAGTATTTCTACTTTTTTCCATAGCACAAGTTTAAAATAATACAACCATGACCATGAATTATTCTTGATTACTGAAGTACCAAGGCTTTAGATAAAACAGTCAGAGATGCGCAGATAAAACAACTGGCAACACAATGAACTGGTTCTAAATCCGTTGCTGTTCCAGCATCCCCGCCAGCAACAAATCCTAACACGTAACTGGATGTCAGAATGTTAATTACAGTTAACAAGTGTGTAGGTTTTAGTAAATTGGTTTAAGTACCAGCACTGTGCACACTGTGGAGTTTTTTTTAGTAGTATTGTATCAGAGTTTTAAGCTGCCAATTGAAGAGAAGTAGATTTTTGAGTCTTATTCCCAACTTGTCCAAAATTGATGCTTTCAACCCCAAAGAGCTTTTCTTATGAATAGCACCTTTACAATTCTGGTATTCTGTCATTAGATTACACCTTTGCTTTTGTCAAAATGAAAGACAGTCTTTTTCTAGTGTGTACAGCAGAAAGACACATTTGTTATCATTTGTCGTGTGGAATCACACAAGGTCAACACAACTTCCAATGAAAGCCCATGAGAGGTTGGTAATGACTATGCTCTTTAATCCTTTATTGTATTGACAAAGACACTAACCGACTGAACCTCACCTAGACACTTTGTATATTTGTTGTCAGAGGAGTAATGACAAATTGAAGAGAGGATGTGCTGCCTCCAAATACATTTCACCACATTAAATGAGCTGTTGCACAATGTTAAAGTTCATGCAAGTGTTGTCGTGATGGATATTATGCCTTTTATTTCCCCCCACTTATGTCCTTTCCTCCATCCATATTTCACAGGCAGGCTAAATGAGCTGTAGCCCGCGCACAGCAGAACACATCGGCATTAATAAACCATGAAAAGGTCAATTACGCGTCATTCAGTGAATTGTTGTGACCGTTCATAATCAGCCTTGTGTCAGATACATTTTAATCCCTCCACCCGAAGAATTCTTTCATCAGAATATGAAGTTCAGACTCTCATTTCCAATTCTGTCCATGCCAATGTATAGATTTTGTCCTCTCATTGAAATAACACAAATATCCTCATGAAACGTTCAAGGAGCTCAGATGAAAGCTCCCGTTTAACCGGTGCATCTGCGACATCACATCATCGTCAGCTGCATGACTCAGTCACATTAAATGCCCACTAAACCCACACAGGTGTGTCCACTCTCTCTGGTTGATTATGGTGGATTCCATTGTACTTGGAACTAAAAAAAACGACCTTGGACACAGGAAAAGTGCAATGGAACGGTCATCCAAGTTGGAATTCTAAGTTGGAAAATAGAGTGATGAGATCTTTGAGAGCAGGAACACCAGACATGAAACATACAGAATCATCTCCTTAACCTCGACACATTGCTAATGAAAACCAGAAAGTAAAGTGGCAGTATTTTGTGGTGTACCTTCGATCTTCTGATGGCATATTCTGAACTAATATATTATTCTAATTGTAAGACTCACAATTCAACATCTCTCCAGTCATCATGTTTGATTTGTTGTTGGAAGGGATTGTGGCTGCGCTGTTGACGATGCAGTACCGTGAATAACCCTGACTCAAAACTTGAAATACAAAATAATACCTGCATCTGTGTTCGACATACTAGTTAAGGTATGTTTCTAATCAGATTATCCATGTCATGTGGTGAGACTTCTTCCCAACACACATCGCACCCTGACCCCCGTAACCTCATACTAAAGCTTACCAGCCAGGTCATGAGGTGTTGGTGGCTACAAGTGTGTTGGCTGGCCTCAAACACATCGAGCACAGAGGTGAGAGACACACATGCGAACTGCGACTGTGCGAGAGTGTGTGCTTGTGTCAGTCAAACCCTGCCCGGGTCCCTTTAAGTCAACAGTCTACTGACTCACCGTGTATTAGATGTCACATGAAAGATGAGGCTGAGCGTGCACTTTAATCACATTTGTTAGATTGACAAATAGCTTTATGAAGGGGACAGTTGAGGACAGCCATTTAGCTGAAGAGGGCTTTCAAACCCAGGAGATGCCCCAGAGTGCACTTGATTACATCTCTTTTTTTGTCCACAGAGTTTCGATAGAATGTTTGGCAACTTGAATATTTTTGCTTTCACTTGCAGTGTCATGTTCTGCCTGATCAGCTCCGCTTAATGTCTGTTCATTTGTGTTCAACACTGTCGCCGCCACTGAACAGCAAGAATGACATACTGAATCTTAAATAGTGGTGGCATTGTACCGATAGTGCACTGCCCTATTTTTGTGTTGTGTTTGTGGAACATTTGAATTTTAAGCTGTTTTAATCAATATCCTTATAATAGCTACGGATCAACTGACTACCTGTAAGTGAAAGGGGTCATCTGAAGTGATGAACCCACAGGAAAAAAAAAGAAAAAATCAGCTGACTTTGCAGCAACTTTCTGTGTTTTATAGCATCTTTCAGCTCATTGTTTTGGTTTGATTGCCTGCAGTTCACTCTCGCTGCTCTCACTTTGTTTTCTGCTATAGGCAGCCGTTCTCAGTGAAAATGCTCTGACACAGCAACTGCATAATACTTATCAAGCACCAAATGGTGATAGCTGAAGAACACAGTGGAGCTTGGCAGTTGTCAGTAGAAACTAGAACAGGACCAAAATATAAGTGGACTTACATTTGGTAAGGGTCCACAACACACAATTGAATTCTGTTGCTCTTTAAAGCTAGATGTTAAGCAACTGTTTACAACTATCTGCTAACCCGGCCAATACAGTTTATCAACTTTATGAGATCAGCGTTATTATAAATGCTTGTTCCAATGCACAATGCTGTTTTTGTTTTGTTTTGTTTTGTTTTTTACCTGGAAACAAGCCTTATGGTTGGTTATGGAATTAACTTCAAAAAGTGAAAATATGAGTAACAACATGCAAATAACTAAAATCGAAATACAAATGAAAATAATAAAAACCTCTTTTTTCCAGTTTACCCACTAAATGCTGTTCGTAAGTCAATTTCCAGGATTGAAAGCTACATTAATAAATGGCTCAGTATGTCCTGTACATCCATTAGCATTGTTAATTTCAAATCCTTCAGGTGAAACTTGCTATAAATCATGGCAGCAACATATCAGTCCATTTATTCTGAAGCTGTGACTGATGACTCCTCATGTGTCTTCAGGTGTGTTTCAGGGGTCTATGAAGAATTATTGGTGATGCGTTATGATACATTTAACTTCACCTAACAATCATGTTGTTGATGTCTTCACTGGTAGCTATAGGGACCTGTAGCCTCGGATGGAAACTGGTAATTATCCAATTGACACAATCAAGTGTCTTATTTAGGAAATGTGAGTTGCTAAAGATTAATCATCATTGATTAGAGACCTTGCGATTTGAATCTGCCCCTTCTCCAGATTAGTCAGCCATTGATCTGTGACAGCAATTTCACGCTTGTGGCCAACCAATCGACCTGGTCGTAATGTGTGGCCTCTGTCAGGCCTTTTTCATGACCTCCTCATTCATCAGGGGGTTACTGGCAAAACTGTGTGCACCTTATTCTGCTTCAGAAAATGTGTTTCTTGTTTGTGTACAGTGACTTATCTTCAGGGATCTAGCAGATAACATACTTGCAATTTTCATCTTGAGCTGAAAGTCAGCCTGAGAGCAAAAAATAGTCCCTGAAACCTGGTGCTTGGCCACTCATATCAGTATTGTTCTTTAAATATGGCACATGCCTCAAGACTGAGTCAAAAGTGATTTAAAATTGAGTGAGATGTGCTTTCCAGGCTGAGTAGATTACCCACTGAATGATGGTTCAGCAGACGCTGTAGAGATCGAAGTTTGTTGTGATAGCATATCAGAGCTTGTCTTTCTCTTATAGAGATTGTGATTACAAACATCATCATCTCACTCTCCTCCCCCCAGACCCCTGCTTTTTGGGGAAAAGTGCAGGGGTTCTCGTCCTCGTCCGCCCGTTGAGTGTAACAGCTTGATAAGGATGCTGTGGTGGAGCCAGGCCTCTGTAACGTTGCGGGCGCTGCAGTCTCTGATTTCCCATTGCTTGGCAAGCTGAGTCCCATTTTGTCCATTTCATTTTCCTGTGGGCGGACACTAGCCCGGAGCAGCCTTAAATCCAAGATGGATTAGCATGACTGTTATCCCACCTCTCTTCCTCTCCTCCCCCCGGGCGGTGTTCGATGGTCGCAGATGCTCTGGGCAAAGATCGTCTCAAAGTCCACCGCTCTTAATCCAAAACCTTTGCTTTCCTCACCAGTTTGAGTTCTGCCACAGGCAATATGTGTTTTCAGCAATCGAAAAAAAAAAAAAAAGATGTACCACTGCTGATGATGAAGGAAACCATATACTGTAAATTATTATAATTGGGCTCTTGCCTTGATTTTCACCTGTCTCAGAAAAAATACAGTTAAACATTACGAAAATATGTAATTGGCAGGTTGCAGTATGTTAATACTGGACCCATCTGCTAAATGTTAAGTTAAATGGCAATATATTTAATTCATGTTCATTTTCACATTATGTCCTTGTTGGAAGAACAAAATTATGAATCTGTTAAATTTTATGTTCAGGCACTCACAGTCCTTGGTTAAGGTTAGGGATAGATGGTTTAATACTGGTTTAGAATGAGTTTGCTGTTTTAACCTGTGGCCATCTTTCCCTCACCTTTGCCAAAGTGCCTCTGTTGGCAAAACCTAAACACATGTGCGGGTTAGGGTACAAAGGCCTAATGTGATGAGCTGTTCCAGGTACATTTGCAGCTTACAGATGAAACACAGATGTCTTCTGACAACTGAATATGTGCCTTCATGCTCTGAGGATTCTTTGCAAACTAGACTGCGATTACTGTATTTTCACGAATAATTGGTAAAAATGAAAATGGTGAAAAATGCTCACTACAATTACCCTGAGCCACAAGTGATGTTTCCGAACCACCTCTTTTGTCCAACCAACAGACTTAAACCCAAAGAATCTTCAGGCAACCAGCATATGGTTGACATTTTGAACATTCATGTTCTCTTGACTGACTAAACGATTAATCAACTTATTTACAGCTCTATTGCAAATCCTTTTCTCTCATATAATTAATAGAGGCTTCCTCTTAGCTAGAGTTCGATTTATTCATGTGGGCCTGTATTAGCTTATTTCAGATATATTTGTATTGGTGTTTATGTCTGACAATAAGTAACAAGACATTTCAGTACAGAAATGCCATTTATATGTTTGAGGGTTTTAAGCTGTGTGTAAACAAATCCATCGTGGTTGATCTATTGTTATCAGTTACTCTAAACTCTCAAATATCTACACCAGTATCTACCTCAAAAATACAGTATCTATTGAGCTTGCACTGAGTGAAGCGGTTTTGGTTCCTGCCCAGGTTAGGTTGACAGCCAGTCCTTTAAAAGTACAGATCATTCCCTGTTGGCTCACTTTATTAATTAGTGGAACTTCTCTTGATTTTGTGAGACCCATAAACCAACCTTATAATTTTGCTTCCTCACAGTAGTTTCTCAATGCTTCAGACAGTTCATGAATTCCTTGGGAGAGTTTCTGCGTTACCGTACAAGTCATTTGTGCTATAGAGAAATTACAGCGTTTTTGTGTGTGTATATATAATTTCTGTTAATTATTATTCACATTATATTGGTGCTGTATGCCAGGATCAGCCAGAGACGCTAATGTGCATGTTCCACTGAGGTCTTAAGACCTTTCTTTTAAGTCTTGGGACAAGAGAAGGACAAGTCAGTGTAGGTCTCAGTGGATTTATGTTTTTACAGCACATTGTGCTGAATGGAGTGTTGTCATGATATTGTTCAGGAAAATCCATTAATATTCTCCAGAATGGAGTGTTTATGTGTCATATGGGACAGAGAGGTTACCTTAACTTAAGCACTTGGGTTAAAGAGGGTTTCTTTGAAGGATATTTATACTCCCTGTTTGTACAGTGGCTCTGATGAGGTTGTATTGTGTGAAAATGTTAGTGTATGCGCCTTCTATAAGGTGATTAAACAAGCAGCATTGTGCTCCATTTTCCTCCTTGACTCAGCCACCCATGGATTGAGAGCTCTGAGAGCTGATAATGCGAATGTGTTTTGGCCACACATGGTGGGAGGTATCTGTGTATGCACGGAGCAGCTTTCACAGAATAAATTGGCCACCACGTTTTGGATACTTCATTCTTTGTTTAATACATCTGTGGCTAATACTCCATTGGCAGCCTAAAACTGAGCATAGTTAAAACGCAAGTGATGGTGCACCAGCAAACAGTCCATGAATGTGAAGACCACAGCCTGACTTTTGGATCTTTAGCTGCACATATTGTTTTTTTTTCTGCATTAAATGGAGGGGGAAATGTGTGATGAGCATGATTCTTATCAGTATTATGAGCGTGATTTAGTTTGAAATCAGATTCTATGAATGTAACTCAATGCTTGGTAAATAAACAATACATATAAACAATACACATTCAGTGTTACTCAACAAAACAGAATCGCTTGTTTCCTTGAAGTCTAACAAACTTGTTGAGTACATTTTCTTCCACATAAAACATTCCTAAATCAGATTTCTAAGTATTTTCAAACCAAACCAAAACAATTTTTAAAGTCTCTGTTTATTAACTCCCTGATAGCTCACCTTGAAGAGCCTGAGCCCCTCATGTACAAAGACTTGGTCCACAGCAGCATCCTGGGGTTGACTGCCCCCCTTTCCTGTCTAACTCTCCAAGCAGTTCTATCAGATAAAAGTAACAAAGTTGGATTACTGACTTGCAGTTGTCTTTTCCCCTGTCTTTGTTGGTGCATTGCTGGATTATATCTCGGCACGTAACATTCACCTGGAGATCAGTGGGATAGCGACATCATTGGTAAGACTGACAAGACATGACATCACCCACCCATGTGCAGCCTCAACAGCAGGGGCCCACAGAGAGAAGTCGACTCCTAGGTTAACTTAATGTAGCTATCTTTTGCAGATTATAGGCTCGGTTTAGGACCCAGATCCTCTTATTTATTATGACTGATGGATCTGGGTTTGTGACTTTATTGTGACTCTATTACTATTGATCAACTCCATAATTATTTTGAAAGCCTTGAAAGTGCCTCTCGTGCATCAGTTATCATGATACTTTACTCACCTTTGTCCCGCCGTGACCAGAAGTATCAGCACAATAGTCTCCCCACTGATGTCCCCAGGAATCTCGTGGATACCAATTTAGCTGAGCTCACAATTAGTGAGATATTTTGTTTGTTATTACTATATTCTATTATTTATTATATTTTGATTGTTTGTTACCATGTGTAAAACCATCGTTGTCCAGTTGAGGTGATACTGACAATCTACTGATAAATCCATAGCAACACAGTTATAATATCCGACTGAGGAGCCCTGATAGTCCTGATAGCAATAAGGTGCTGCAGCCATAATGTCAGACATTCTTATTCTGTGCTTTCAATGTGACATGCTGAGCTGTAATGATGTGGCAGCATAACTGCTGACTGGTGATCACTTTATACCTTGCTATAGCTATATTTGGCGACCAGCTGCTGTTGACTGTGGAGCTAAATGACCCTTTTAGCAGACTGGAGTCCGCCTGGACTGTCACCTCAGGTCACATGGGGAGGGACTGCAGACAGTCTTATAATGCCAGGGCCATCGGCTGCTAACAAACATACCTTGTGTAACACTGGTATTGTGGTCACACAATAATAAAAAGGGCTATTGTTTGAACATCAATCAGTGTTGCTTGAAGTCTCCTCTTACTGTCAAGAGCCTTGATTTGACACATTTGGGTACATCTCCTTGTAAAAAACCTTGATCTGAACAATCAAGCAACTATCAAATTCACACAAACACAAGCACACATACAGTCACACACAGACACACAGACACACACACACACACACACAGCTGAAGATGTTAAGCATGCTGTTTAACATGCGTCCCAATGTGGAAAGAGTCCACTTCAGTGTGGCTCATGAAAAACCCTCAGAAATAAACTTGGGCATCCTGCTTGCTTTGCATTAAATTAAACATCACCAAGCTCAGAAACTCATTTCATGGCACATTCCCACTTCTACTGGGCCAATATGGAACATTTCTCTGCACTGCCGCTGTCAGTCCTCCAGCTTACTCACCATTTATCATCCATACTTGACCTCTCACATTACTCTAGCGTTCCAGAGCATACTTTGCATTTGCCGTCCCATATAGTCGAGGGGAATCTGGGATTCCAGAACAAAGAAAGTTTCCATCCACATCCATCCATCCATCCAACCATCCAAAAAACATGTGAAACAGTTATTTTATATGACTTTATTTATTATGAAATCTGTTGCTGAAGGTTTTGCAATTTGGTGTTAGTTTTCACACTCACCTTTTAGCTTGGGAGATATTTACATTAATTAAAGGAAATCCTCATAAATATTTATCTACACATTGCACTGCATTCTGCAATGCATATTTGTCATGATGACAAAAGTGCAGGGACAAATAAAAACACAAATGCACACAACTTTACATAGACTTCAGATTCAGTGCGACATCCTTGACAGACTGCAGAAGCAGTGCATGTTTATAATTTCCCAAGTAAGTAAAAATCTTACAATACTATATTTCTCATTTAAGTTGTGTTGATTTTGTTAAAACGTATTTGAGAAATGTTGTAAGCAATGCCGGCCCTGAGTAATTTGGTGCCCTAGGCAAGATCTTAGCCGGCGCCCCCTTGTATCGCAGTCAATTTTACAATCAATTTTTATACACTCACACAGAAACGGCATGTATGTGTTTTAGATTTTATTTCTTTTAAGTCAAAAATATCTCACCAAATAAAAACTGAAGAAAGTGATAAAAATACGATAAAAATAAGGCATTGTGCAAACATAGCTCTCAGCCTCAGCAAGTGCCATCTCTCGCTTATCTATTGTCAGTCGCTTTGCAAAACAACCTCCAACTCCTTCCATGTTGCCATGTGGGTATTGTGCTCCTAGATAACCTTCACCTAGTGACTTGCATCTTTCCAGTCCTTTAGTCCTTCCTTATTAAGTCTGTATTCTTTTGGAGAAAACATTTAGCAGCAGAAGCAGTGCAAGCTGTCATTTCTGCTTGAGTACATCAGCCATCTTCTTTTGATTTTTTTCAGCATTGACTAAGACTCTGTTACAAAAGTCATATTGACGCTCTCCCATCTTTGTTTTTGGGAAATGTGTAACTGCATTTTTATTTGAACTGGTCCTCTGTGAACTAACTCTAATCTCACTCACTCACCAGTCAGCAGGTCTGTTGGTGCAGCCTTTAGTCCTGATGCTGTGTCACTCTGCTGTGCTGAGGTAGAGGGACAGGAGCACCTGATGCTGTGTCACTTGATGTGCGCTATACATAAGACAAATATGGACTAATAATGAACATGTTTAACTTCATTGTCATTGCAATGCAATTCAGTCTAACCAGAGTGCTTAGTGCAGTGTATATATATATTTCGCCTATGAATGATAATGGGAAAGCTAAGGTGTGGCTTATTAACAGTAATACACTTTAACACCGATGTAAACTTTAATAAACATAAACTGTGACACAATAAACCAAAGGCTTACTGCGACCCTGTTACAAAGGGGAAAAAAACTAATGGAAAACTAATAGCATTTTAACTGACATACGAGCAGGAAAACACATGTTGCCCCTAACAATTGCCTATACTGCCTATGCCCAGGGCTGGCTCTAGTTGTAAGAAATTATTATATGAACAGGGGAAATCTGTAGACCTCCTGTAACCCTATCAGTTCCAGACAGCCAAATTGTTCTGATCTGGCCAACACCAGACACGTTCATCCAGCCCACATATTGCTTGGAATGACTGAGTGAAGCAGACTGCCCAAGTGCCATCATTTCACGTGGTACGTGGGTCAGATGAATGTGTCTGGCACAATTTTGCTATCTGGGATGGAGCCTTTCAGTCTCTTTAAGCCCATTGTTTCGGTCATATGATATCCAAATTCTGCTCATTATCCTCCTTGTAGCTGCAACAGAAAGCTTTTCTTAAGACTTTTCAAGGACTGATAAGGACACTGTACACTTTCCGCCTAAGAAAAGAGAAGAAAGACAAAATTATCAACTATCTGGTGCATGTAGCAACCATTGTCTTTTGAGATGGTGAAGACTAAATCTAAATTAATGGTAGGAAAGCCAGAAACACAACCCAAAATCTTCTGAAAGGGCAGTTTATTCATTTAATGTGTTTTTTTAAAATATGTAAACATTTTTCATTTAATGTGTTGTTTTTTTTTTGCCATAATTCCTATTAATGGTGATGATGTATCATGTCCCTCTGCTTGTTGTTGAGCTCTTCTGCCCCCAATTTACCAACAAAAAGATCACTTAATGCGGCCTTTAAAACCTTTTTAAACCTGTACTTATACACTGCCAGTGCCTAACAGAAGCACAGATCAGAACATCGAACGCAGGATCATTCTCTTATGTGATGTACAACTGTACTCCTGGAGAAAGATGCCTCGAGTCTCATCATTGTGACACATAAAACTCTTTTAATGTTGGAACGTAGGTGTTGAAACACCGAGTCCTCTGTGAGCTCTTTCAATAAGTGGTGCCAACCTCTGTGTCTGGATGTTGTCACCTGTGGTGCGCTTTTATGTGTCCATTAACAGCCTTTGTTTTACTCCCTTGACCTGTTCCTGGTCAACATATGTAGAGCCACGAAGCAAGCATCGTGTGAATTTGTTTTTTAGCCTGAGTAGATTGATCTCTAACACAGAAATATACCCTCAGAAGTGTTATTGGGGAAGAGGAACACATTCAGTTGTTATAGCTCATCGCACTTCTGACAGCAACTCACGAGTTAAATTGATTGAACCCAGTCTCAGCTTCCATTGTGAGATTACACAGAGGATATCGCAGAAAGACTGTTTTCCATCACAGAGAAGACACAGAGTCTCCTAAGCAGATGGAATTTTTAATTAACACAATGCCACAGACTCTGTTAAAACAGTGGGAGGCCTCAGGGGAGCAACTGCAACGTAGCGTTCCTTTCGTAAAGATACTCCATTGTTCACGCTATGTGTTGAATTATCTGAAAAATATTTAAAATCTACACTGTGTCTAATTAAAGGGTTTAAGTTTATAGCAAATTAGTGTAACAGTTGAATACAATTTTCTCAAAGTCAAATGTAAGCTTACAATAATGTTTCTCCCATAAAGAAAGAAATGAAAATACTCTTCAGGGGTAACACATACTGGCTGTTAATTTATGCTTGCTGTCTGGATGCCCTGTACAGACTGAGGGAGTAGTTATTAAAGGTACAGGATGTCCTGATGTGGGGGACGAATTTTATAAAGCTGTTGTTTTCTGCAGTGTTGATGCTTCTTGGTGCAGGAAAAATGTTGTCCTCTGAAGAGCTGACGTGCATCAACTTAGATGGAGCAAGTTGTGACAGTTGGTGGGCTTAGAAAACAACATGAACATTGAAAACAAAACATGTAGGTGTTTTGTAACACAACAGACACCACGGAGGGTGGTTGTTGCCTTCAAACAAATAGAAAAGCAAACAAGAGACACGAAGAGATATTTATCTTCACCTTATACGAGAGCCGTTAAATACAATTAAACTCACGGAATAGACTAAGGAGACATAAATTGAGCTTGCTGGCTAACAGTTCCCTTTGTATGACTTTACAAAATGTTGCGGTTAGGTTAGGTTTAGGCTAAGGCTACAAAACGGCATGGTCCAGTATAGCTACCAAGAGGCTTCTTCAGTTCTAACCAGCTGGAGGAGCTGCAGGCTTTTAAACTCTGTGTGAGAGAGTTCTTACAGAGTCACTGAGGATACGTGTGAGCTCTGAGTTTCAGAGTTATTAGGTTAGTTTCAGGGTCGTTGACTTAATACTTCAAGAAACTGAAACAAGTCCAATTGCCTTCGATACAACACCTACATTTATCATGACCTGGATGACTGAATGAGAACCTTCATCAACATGGTTAGTTTTAGGCACCAAAACTACTTGGTTAGGTTAATAATAATAATAATAATAAAATAATAATTAATCACGTTATTGATGTCATACATGTCATGTAAGGTACTAATGGCACTTAGGTCAATTACATAACACAAGTTATGTCATTTACTTGTGTTACTTAAGTAACATAACCTAACAAATAATCGCTCTTGACTCTTTTTCACAAAAGGGGTGTGAACCCTGGTCTCTGAAGTCCAGTCAGTGACCCATTCAGCCACCCACTTTGTACTACTGTACTACACTGGCACTTTAGGAAGTGATGCTTTGGTGTACCAACTTCAAATTTTGGGTCACTGGGCTGGTTAAGACCGAACGTGAGGTATATTTTCAGGCAGTTCAGTAGCATACAAAGTCAATGGAAAGCTGCAAGTCACCTATTAGCAGCCCAAACTGAGGCAGAGACATATCCACATGTCAGCTGGAACTGAAAATGTTTCAACTAGATCGATACATTTGTGGTTTTCCCAGAATGAATCTGTTACGTGTCCAGCAGGGGCATCAGGTTTGTTGTCTTCCTTGCTCTCCTCTCTGTCTCTCCCTCCTCTAGTTTTCCTTCATGTGCTGACCAGGATGAGCTGCACCTGAGACGACATGAATCCACCGCCTCCTTTTGCCTTAATTTCTGCTATGGCCAATCACCTGACTGGAGGCCTGATAAAAGGGAGCCTGCTGAGGAGCTCTCCCTCTTTCTCAGTTTTGCATTTGGCCTTCACATGACAGATTCTCTGGCAGACTTGGTTCTTGTTTTGGATTTTTAAAAGAGTGTGTGGTGGGGAAGGGAGTTAGGTAAGTTGGGGTGCCCTACACATGTCATCACCTAGTAAACTCTGTCTAAATACACTAGTTTAGCAGTGGAGTGATGCCACTATCCTTATGACTGTTGTTTTTAACACTCCTTCTTTTTAGGGAAGACAGGGTTTTTTTTTGTTGTTGACAAAAAATTAGTATGGGTCTTGTTTTGTTTTATTGGTTTCATTACTTTGGCACCTCCCTCCTTTCCTCCCCCACATTTTGTAAACCAAGCTGTGAGTTTAAGTTCATCCTCATTATACATTTTCCTTTAACCGTCAACTTTGTCTTGTCTAAATCCTTGGTTTGTTGTGTTGCTGTTCCCTGTCCCACCTGGGCAATAACAAAGGGACGTCAGGATCTAATTCATAAACGTACAGACAAGAGGCAATAGGGAAAGTGGAGAGAAGGAAATAAGAGAAAGAACTGGAATTCCTGCCGAGTTCTGAGATCAGCTAGAGGATCACACCGATGGTGTTATACAACATGAAGTAGAGATCAGCGTCTTATTCAAGTTGAAAATCTAATAGATAAGACTGACCCCTCTGTGCCAGCCATTGTTCTTGAATTATGGAATAATTCTTGTCTCCACAAAGACGTTCACAGGCTGCTTTGTTAAAGATCTCCTTAACAAAATCCAAATATTATTTACTTGTGATAACCTTTTCAAACAACCATCAAGGAACCAGCACGAGTTCTGCAGAAACAGATGGTTTCAAAGTAGATGTATAGAAACCATAATTGTTTTTCAAGAAAAAGTCTTGTCTGAAGCACCGTGACTCTTTCTGTGTAGAGTGCTCTGTTCGACAGTTTGTCATAATCATTATCTGCATGGGCTTTTGTCAGACTGATTGACCCCTTCCCAGCTGAAAAGGCGGTGGTTTCGTGGAATGATTTTCTTTTCTTTTATGTCTTGTGCTGGACGCTGATTCACTAAGAGGTGGGCGTATAATCTATACATAGGCAGGATAAACAATTTTAAGTGTCTGATTTCTTTTATTGAAGTAGTTATTTTGTTTAAATGGAAACTATAAAGTATTCACTTGGAAATGCTAAACATTAAAAACACATTTATATGTTCATATAAAACAGGCATTCTGTACCTGTTTGACACTGACCATATTTGCAGTGTTTACGGATATTTATGCCAAGTATTCTAATATAGTGGGACACTTCTCTCAAAGTACAGTCACCAACAAAGACTGTAAATGATCAAATAATACATCGGAGGAGCATAATAAAACTAGTCTCGAACATGCAGTGCTGTGTGCAGGAAGGCAGGGTTATTCAAAAACAGCATGCATGCTCAATAAACGCACAATGGGGCAATAAAGCTTAAAAGCCCTTTACTATTAATTTAATGAGAGAATACGTGCAGTCTGAATGTAGGGTTCCTTCTCCTCCTGCAACAGAGCGCTTCCTGGACGTGAGCCCGAGCCTTTCATTCACAGATGCTCGGCATGTGAGAGCTGAACAGAGAGCTCCCAACACAGAGGTAAAGAGAGGGCAATTGCTCGGTGTGAACACCGTAAAGTAACTCATCAGCAAAACAGCAGCCTGCCAACCCGGGACAGCAACCTGGCGTGCTCAGGTCATGCTTTTCAAGAAAATTACAACGGATGAGTGTGCAATCTGTGAGGAATCTGTGGAGCATAATTCTGTTCATCAAGTTGAGTGTCCCTGAGAACAAACTGGATCTGCCCTCGGAAGGGGACGCTGCCAGCGGCTAGCTAGCTGTCGCTAACTATGAGTTATGTGAGCTCACATAGTAATGAGATACAACCACTGTACCTGCAGTGTTCATTGTAATAGCTTGTAAAATTTTAGTTTCAATCAACACATTGATTTTACATTTAATAGGAAATTACATTACATTACATTTAATGTGCTTTTTAGATTGCTAATTATAGTGACAGTTAAACATTTTTAGCTTACTTTACAGGGATAGACAATTATACCCCATCTTCTCTGGTTATTGGCATAACCAGCTATAGTTTAAACAAATGCATCATGTCAGTTGGTATATTTTTTATGTGGTGCATATAGACCAGGGTAGTCCTTCTTTTTCTGTCGCAATACTGAGAGCTTCTACTTTCTTCTGCAATGCTTTTGTCAACAATTTTCTATTTTCAGACTGCTCCAAGTGAGAACATTTCAGGGTAATGGCTAGCTTGACTGAAATGATTGAACCACTCGTTGTTGTTTTGTACTCCTTTTGGCAAGAACTGAGCTTGATAGTGGGATGTATATGACATTGCGATTAGTCATGTCATCTTCAGTAGAAACTGTGTTTTATGCTTCAAGGCTTTTACAGGCTTAGGAAATCACGGACATAACAAGGTAGACATGTCCTGGAACCAGAGAACGTTTTTAGTTGACCCCGAGAACACACACACAAAAAAGCAGTTTTCACACATTAAAACAATTCCTTGCTGATGTCACCCTCAGGTGGATGCTGTCTCGGGGCCTAAGTGCCGACACATCATTTGCATGGCAAACAAACTGGAAAAGTTTTGAAACTGATGCGACCTGAACTCTGGGCTAGTTTTCAGTCACCAGAGCAGCTTGCCAGCTTTTATTGTGGGAGCGCGGCCTATGGTGCTGCGATGAGAGGCTCACAGTGCTCCTGGGGTCTGTGCCTCTTGCAGAGAAAACACATTTCTCTTAACAGCTTGGCTGAAATTGGACCACCAGATGGCATCTCTGCATCTCTCCCGACACTCGATTAAGATCCTATGCCTGTGGTCTATCCTCTCCAGAAGCAGGACTCTCATGTGGAGTGGAATCAATATTTGATTTCCTCTTTTTAAGTTGCGTTCACTAAGAAGTATTTTTTCTCTGTGAAGACCTCTAGGGCACATATAGAATTGTACATACCAAAGATCATGGAAGTGTCAAAGGCACTGCTTGAGTGTAATTATACAGTAGATCTATTCTGGAGTAACAGGTGTGCCTGAAGTAAAAATTATAAATTTACAATATGCAATTAATTGTTATACATAAGTTTTTAGGATTAGTTACAACTTAAATATGTCTACTCAACATGCAGTAAACATACATTTATCAAGTGATGGACAGAATTGCCACAAATACAGGGGCAATATAATACACTGGAAATTAGATTTGCCTGATCCTTCGTAAGTTAAAAAAATCCATCACTTTTACAATTTAAGGGTCCAATTTGGAGGAACGCTTATTTAAGAGTGTTATTTCCAACTCTGATGGTTTTGGGTGGCTGTCGACCTGAACAACAATCCCATAGCATTGGTATTTAGTTGGGAATTGAACTAAACAAATAACCTTTCTTACAAATTGGCACTTTTAAGCACTCACCATTATAATTTATCATGTTTCACATAATAAGTGTCCGTTAGGTAAAGGTCAGTATTTTTGATAAGTGTGCTGTGAATTGGAAATTGGAAACAATTGGTTTATTTTGTATTATTTGGCATTTACATAGTAGAAACCAATTTATGGTGACAGGTGTCGAGGCAGATGATCACATTGACAGGTAAAGGACTATGAGCTGCACTGTAGCACTTTGTGTTGACAGATTATACAACTGAAAGCTAAAAGGGCTTGTGGTCACCTTTGTCATGCAAATGCTTGACCCACAGTGTCAAACACAGCATTCCTTATCAAACACTGTAAGTAAGTATGACAGTTACCAAATGTCAGCCAAGAGATAATCAGTAGTTATCATTCCCTTTGTCAAGGGAATGGAACTTCAATCTTGAACTTCATCCAGTGAACTTAAAGTTATTGGTTTGGGAATACAAAGAAAGCGTGAGAAGAAGGTGGAGGGCATCTTCATATGAAGCTGCTGTATCTGCAGTATCTGCCCAGTGGCAAACAGCAGACAGACAAGTTAGCAAGCATCTGGTGAACAAGGCAAACACTGAGCTGTGCAGTATCTAAATATTTTTCTTTAGAGTTCGTGGAAACCAAAGGGTTAAAGGAGCGTTAATAATGGTCTTAAATCTGCCAGATGGCCAGGAACACGACTCCAGATGAGTGCTAATGTTGATCTATGTTTGCTAGATGCGGACATAGCTGTTTGCTAATATTCCAGAATACATTTGTAAGGCAATAAAATGCTCTGGCTGTGGGTTTGGCTGCTCTTTCTGGAGTTCTTCTACCTCCAAGTGTCAACACAAACCAACAAAAAAATGCAGCTTTTATAATCAATTCTGCTTCAACACAAATGTCGTCTAACTTGACCAGTTTATCTCACTGATTGTTCGAGTTAGACTCATAAGCGCAGATTAATTTGGAATGAGACCAATTGTAAATTTGAATATAAATGTGGAACACGTTGTTCAACAGTGCTCACAGAGCATCTGAGGTGCTTCGTGCAAACACTCTGAATATACTGACTTGATACTGAAAGAACATGTAAACAGACAGCAGTGTTGTATTGTCCAGGGCCTCCCCTGCTAATCTGACTGTGTGATTGCAGGCTACTGGAGGTCAAAGCACATTATTGACCAGCCTTGAGATGTGATCGCGGAAACAGTGATGGGATCAAGGAAATGAACACTTGCTGTGACTCCCACCTCCACTAGATCTGCAGTAAATAGAAAAATTGTGAAAGACCCACTCTTCTATTTCTGTGTCATTTCTTGAAAGCCAAATATTTGTGATGGCTGGCACTATAGATGGAGGTCAACACATTTTATAGGTAGGTCAGTGGAGCTGATGTGCAGTCCACTCCCCTGTAAAGACAGAGTTTAAAAGGGTTGGCTATCCTAGGACAGGGCAATTACCAATGTGTCTGGTGATTTTTCAACTTTTAGGTGTGAAGGTTTTTTTATGTGACAGGTTCTGCCCCCAAATATGAAGCAAACCCTGTGGCACAAAACCTGCAAAGTTCGCTCTAATGTACTTGCAGATGTGAGACTTTCTGGAATCTAACAAATATGTCAAGCTGTAGTCATAACCCATCCACCCCTTCACAGGTACCGATCACTTGAGAAATCCATTAGCAGGAACAACGCTCGGTGTGTTTATTGGATCGTACAACCAAGACAGATCTGAGTCACAGCTGTGCTTGAAGTTTTTTCACCCCTGTTTCACCCTTAACAGGGGTAGGCAGAGTTGAGATTTATTTTTAGAATTTGCCTCATGAGCATTTTTTAAACATTGTTAAGTCAGCAGCAGTTGTTACACTCCAGTCAAATGCTTTGTCCACCAGAACATGGGTGTTGATTTGACTTACATATCATGTATACCCCTGAATGTTCCAGAGTCTACTATGCCTAATGATTATCTCATGAACAATGACAGAAAGGCAAAGAAACACTTGGGTTGGTTCTTAATGCTAAGATATGTTTACAAATGAAACCCACATAAAAACTAAAGGTGTAAAACCCCCATTTCATTGCAATTCAATATAGATTATTTGGAAAACAATGCAACATTTAATGATATCATAAGTCTGCCATGATATGACTTCGATCTGATTCAATTTATGGGCCTGTGATCAATATGAGACGATATCATCTGACAGTTGAATACAGTCACCAACAGATGAAGCCTTTCGTTTCTGCTTTTGGCCATAACAAAACAACACATAAATAACTGCTAATAATTTTAAGCGGGCAAGTACATAAACCATATTCTATTCCACTAAAACATAGAACATTGCTTACCAACAAGAACAGTTCACTAGAGCATAACATTCAGCTCAATATTAGCTGTCAAAGAGAAAAAACACACGTTTTTTTTCTGCCTCTCACCTTAAATACCTCAATTAGCTTAAGCTTATGGCATTTTACATTGCTAACTTCTCTTTCCACATTTGAACAAATCACTTTATATTTAAACTTTATCTCCCTCACTGGTGGTTCAAGTCACTGCATTTCCAGACAGAACATCATGGTTGATGATCAGCCTGCGTGCACGTTTCTTCAACCTAATACTGTTGAAGCAGAGCATCAAGGATTTAGCAGACTGCTGTGTGATCATCTTTCCTCCAGCATCAAAAATATTTCCACACTGCTGATTTAGTCCTGCGAGAGGAGTAAATATCCTCATTGTCACTCCCTTGACTGCTTGCCATTATCTGCCTGGCACTTGCACTGTTTATGTTTAGTCTATATTACCTTTTTCTTGGAAACATCTTATTTTATGGTATTTATGTTATTTTATTTATGTTATTCTGTTAATACATTTATTTATTTATTCAGCCATATTTGAGCCATAATATTGTTATCTGCCTGACAGCTACACTGTAAAAGCAATTTATGACAGGGGAATCAGGCGACATGACAGCGATGTGTAGGGAGGTAGTTGTAGTGGTTGAATGGATACAGCTGTCTGATCCCTGTTTCCACAAGCAGTCAAAGAAATCATTTGTGTGCTGAAACCTAATCCAATCTTAACCAAAGTGTCGTCACATCATAAAACTGATTTATAATTCAACAGCGATTTGTTAATGTTTTGAAAGGCACAGATAAATGATGTCATCCTGCTGATTGGGTCGTCAGATCAGATCGGCCTAATGGCTGGGAAGAGAGCCACTGATCAACTCAACATCTGACCTTTTCGGCCTGAAAATATCTAAGATGGGGGTGCAATTTCAGAGGTCCGGAATCAAGCTGAAGACACAAGTCAAAAGCTGTTCATCTACACAATAACTGTTCGATTTAAAGCTGGATAGACACCTAATACTGTATGCTTTTTTGGTATCACATCAATCTCCCTCCCTCCATATTACAATTTACTTTTCACTGTCAATTTATAAAGGCAGAATTCTGAAAAACGGAAGTGAGGGGCTGCTTTCAGTACCTATTTCAAGATATGTATTAACGGGTTAGAAATACACCATGTGGTGCAGTAGTACACATTTTAATTTTAAACATTTCATTGGGATCTGTGCATATTTTTCACAGTGCCACTCATGTTAGGGGCATCTTACATGTCATGTAAATTCACATGGCCTCTCAGAGGGGTTGTTACAATTGTATTATTGCTCAGTGCCATTAGCGATATCCAATTTGAATATCACCGGCACCAAAGCTTTCCACCTAACGTTGAACAAATCCAGTGAATATGAGCATTTGGAGAAATATTCGGGACGGATCAATTAGGCCCTCATTAAGTCGTAACATGTTCAGTGGAAGATCACATTCAGACAATTGGCACTCTGCAGTGATGCTTCAAAATTGTTAAACTTGTTTGATGTCAAACAATTGGAGGGAGATTGGCTCTGATGTGGCCTCGGGGTGCAAAGCAGAACTCACAGTTTAGTACGTCTGTGGAAGAAGAAGCTTGAGGAAAGGCTTATTTAGGCACCATGACACAGAGAGTGAAGTAGGAGGCAGAGGATAAAGAAGCTAATCTTGTCAGCCTAAAGCCTGCTCCTCTTTCTGATTAACACTGCAGTTTGGTATTCTTTGTCCTGGCATTTAAATGGAAATATTATGAGACTTGGGCCTGTTGAGGAACATTTCACAGCTGTCTCTGCCCTGCGAGAAAGCAGACAATTCGGCATTAAGGATTCCGCAAAAGTGCTGCATGTGTTTATCTGTTCTAATGACCTTAAGAGTATGGATATTACCAGCATACTAATCACCTGTGTGTGCTTTTCTGCTGCTTTGCATTCAAATAGCTAGTCGGCCACGACATACATGAAGGCAATGTCATTCGCTTTGTATTTCTTTCCCCCCTTCCCACCTTTGCCTGTTTAAATGAAGTATAATGTGGTATATTGGAAGTGTGCAAGGTTACAGAAACCTCCCATGAGCTAAACCTCCTGTCATCACAAGAGAGGGTGCAATTAGGATGATCTGCAGCTATTAGGACGTCATGTGAGTGTCTTCCAGTCACGATCCGTGGGTGACAAAAATATGACTCACACACTGAATAAGGCGACTTCTAAACCTACAGACTAGGCTGCTGTCACTTGGTGTACGTATGCAAAGATTAACTATGCTGATTTCCCCAAAAAATAAAAATACTCCCTCTCAACCCCACTATGCTTGAAGTGTGTGGCGGTGTCTGTCTTTTTGTCTCAAAGAGACAGACACTAGCACAACTGTGCAAGATGCATACACGAAACATTTCAGGTGTGTGGTTATGATTGAAATGATCAAAAGAGTGTAATAATGTAATGTAGCAGTCATGACTACTGAGCAGTCATTGGTTGGAACACTGACATGCTGACATTTGTCATCGCTGGTGTGATCCCATTGAAAGGTGATCCCTGGGCCTATTTTCTTATTAGGGCCTGAACAGGTCTCGACCTGAATGACATGAAACCCAGGTGACTACTTCCCCAAGAGCTCCTAAGGCTCTGTGAAAAAATGATAAACTTGAATCTTGCCCCGATGTGCGTGGACTGCGAGGGCCCGTTCATCGCTCTGCTCAGGACATTTTGGGTTGGTGGCTCTGTAAACCAAACGTGTTGCTATTTGATGACCTGGGAGTGGGACCCAGCAATTAACTCTTTTTCCTCAGAATCACCTACTGCACCTTTGTGTAGTAAATGAAACCAAAAACTGTAGCAGCTAACTGTAGCAGACAACCATTTTTGTTTTTTGCTCCACTCACCCACTTTCACCCTTGTTCACACTTGCTCCCCCTTGTTCACACTTGCTCCCCCCCCCAAAAAAAAAAACCAAAAACAAATATGTGTTATATTTAAATTTTAGCTTAAACTATAGCCTGGCATCAAAAAAAAAAAAAAAAAGAAAGAAAAAGAAACCTAAGCAGCCAATTCCAACCTTTTCCAAAGCAGGAATGATTTATTTCAGCATTGGGCATGCTTCAGACTCATGGTATGAACAGAACTGGAGCAAAATTGGAGTGGGATGAAGCGGGGGATAAGGCGCTTTGCTCCCTTACAAATCCTGCGCTTACTCATGCTCCACATGCTCTGACTTCGGAGTTGTTGTTTTTTAAATTCACACTGATATAACCTAATTGTTGTCCAAGACCCTTGAACTCTAATCTGTAACTCATGAATTATGAACATTCTTCCACATTCCTAACTGAATGTGACTTGCAACTCAAACAGTTTCACATTTGGTGCTTTTAACTGTAAAGTCACCACTTTCTTACAAGAACTTTTAGGCACTGAGGTGCCTGAAAATTCCACAATTCAGAAACATTCACTGCCTTTTTTGTTTAATTTATGTAGTTCAATATATTCTTCCTTTCCTCAGCATTTTGCACCATCACCTCGGTGTGAGGGTAGCTGCTCTAACTGCCACTTTATTACAACCGCCGTGAACAAAAGTGGCCAACCGCACAACGACAAACCACAGATCCATAAAAAAATCACTATAAAAGCAGTACCAACAGAATATTTATTAACCTCAAAGGTGTATACAGTAGCTATTGATACATGGGTTCATTTTAAAACACTGCAACATACCCTTTCCCGGGCATGTATTATTCATACATTTTAGCAGCACAATAAGCGGTTAGTAGATTTCGGGCTGCCAATCATTGGCATTCTTTAAGTGGTCTGGCTGCTCATTGAGTGGGAGAAACATGAGGGTGGGGCACTCCATCACTCTTCTCCCCTTCCACTAAAAGGCTCTGACATATCTCCCTGGAGGCCTGCTGCCGGCCTGGTGCTCTCTGTACACAACTTAATGGCTGCTGTCACTGCACAACTCATCCATGATAGCCCGCTCAGCAGCAACCCAATTACCAGTTTTTTTGGAGACAGTTTTTAATATACATGTTACAGTGTAGAAGTATTACGCAATTTAAGCCTTCTTAGTTGTTGTGTTCAAAGCAAGAACCAAACATGGTGTATTTGTATTATATCCCCTTAAGGTTTAGGTTAGAATAGATGAAGATCTTGAGTCACTTTGCTTATGGACCAAATCACTGTGACACTGGTGATTGATTTGCATTGTAGAGATGTGTGATATCAGCAAACTTGTCTATTTCTGGTGTCATCTTCAGCCGTAACTGTGACATTTTAAGCTAGTTTAGCACACTGTTAATTTCACTTTTGCTTAAATATCTCAGACTTCATAAGCTCAAGCTGTCAATTCCTTTAGTCTGTGGCTCAACAGGTAGATTAAGTCTCAAACCTAACATTAGTGTAAGTGTTGTTATTAATGAGATATAGAAGCATCATACATTTATTCTTGATTAATTAGATGCAGCATCCAAAATCAACATCCGGCGGGCGGTGGCCAAATTACGGGCACGCTGGCTCTGTCCTCAGATGCGTCAGCGTTTGACAAACATGCGTGTAAGAGGGGTCCTCTCCTACATAATTCAGCACTAATATAAGATGCTGACTGACGGCAACATTTTAATCATCATAGTGTGAAATAAACTTGTACTCATTCCCTTAAACTTGATGCAGAGTTGCAGTGAGAGGACAAGACAGATATGTGTGTCGAACTCTAAATCGCAGCGACTAGGTTAAGGAAAAGTGACTGATTTACAAGTCATCTCTTGCAACTCCATTACGTGATCTCCCACAGGTATTAAAGCAACAATATGTAACTTTGTTATTGTAAAATAACAGCTTCAGATTCATTTTGATTGTACAGCGTCTTGTAATAGGGTGAATGATGTCTCTGCCTCCCTGTCACTTGTTTCTGCGCCATGCAACTTCAGTGAGAGGTTAGGATCACGGCGTCAACAAGTTTTCAACACATAACCTGGTTATGATGTAATGAGTTTTGTTCCCGACCTTGGATTAGTATTTACTGCAGTCGGTCGCACTCAGATATTGTGGGGGTGGCGCCAAATCCCACAAAATGCCAATTTCTACATAATGTTGCAACGTTAGTGGTTTTGAGCGTGGCCCCTTTAACTCGACAGAAATCCCAGGCTCTATGTCCAAATGAAGACGCTCAGAGTCCCGGACTGGTCTGCATTCACAGCATTGTGCTGCCAAATGTATCTGTATGCTGTACCTTCAAATAGCTGTCTTGGGGACTGCTCTGCACTGAATCAATATCCAGTTAATTTCAGACTACACTCTGGTCCTTCAGCAGTGGCTGATACATACAGGCCTCCTCTCTGGAGGAAAACTGTCGATGAGCCGAACACCTGCTGAAGCGCTGGGAGCAGATCAGGACACCGGACAAATCTGTCGATGCTTTGTACGTCAATGAGCAGGGTTTAGCCTACTTTGCATCATCATGTCATTTTCTTTGTGGAGCAATTGATTATTTTACATACAACGTGCTATACAACTCTCTTGCGTATGTTTGGCTGATGTCGTGGAGAGTAATCCTGTGAAGTGACATGTAAAGTAGCCTTACTATATTATAGATTGAGATCAAATCTTAATCTCATGGGAAAGAACTCATGTTAACCTTCTGTGAAACACAACATTTTCATAAAGTCTACCAATATATACTAATGTGCTGCATTCATTCCCTGTGTAGGTGCAACATCTTTATTTGAATCAGTATGTGAATCTCTATGCACGTCCATTTGCAATGAAAAGGTCCGACTTCTTTTATAGGACTCTTCTGAAAGGAGACAATCAAGCAATTAAGTTTCCCTCACCATAATTACTGAAATCCATTCTTTAAGTCTTCACTTCGTGATTCTGCACAGTAAAAGTATAATTGCTTTATATAAGCACATGGTCCATAGGTGCTGCTAAATGTCTTATATGCGGTTTCTACTCCTAAAGGGCAACAACTCAGTCAGTCAGAGATGTGATTTTGTTTAACATCTTGTCGATCAAGCGTCATCGTGGATGTTATAATATCTGTGCATTTCTTTTCCTTTCGATTAACTGTGTTTTCTCCCTTGAGTCATAGCAGTTAAACGTGAATTTTTGCGAATTACAGCAGAAACAAACTTAATGAAATGGTAAAGTCTCAACAAGATCATTAGCTGCATTATTAGAGTGAAGAGTTAAGTCTACAGAAAGTTGCTGTCAGCTGAGTGTCACCTGTATTGATTGTAATGGAGTGACGTTGACTTATTTTTACAAGACTTTTTCACCATTTCTGTCTCAGTTCTTATATCATTGCTTCAGCTTTAATAATGGGGATTGTGAAATAACTCTTTATGAATAGATAAGATGCAAGGCTAATTTTCTCCCCTTCATCATTTTCCATTAATTAAATTATCCTATAACATCATATAACATCTATAGTGGTAAACACTGAATGATATAGTCATACATGTTTTCTACAAATGGTTATAATACCTCCATAAAGATTTTCTACATATACAGTGGAAGTGATATTAGATGCCTCATGCACAGAGAAAAATAAAACAAAAGCATATAAAAAAGAATATCTTTGATTATGTCTGATAATAGATTAATAGTAGTAACATTAAATTATGGGTTAGGGTTAGGGTGTATATATATATATATATATATATATATATATATATATATATATATATATATATATATATATATATATATATATATATATATATATATATATTTGTTGATTGATAATCCTTAAATTGGATGCATGGTGCAACAGAGGGTAATGGGGTGAAGCAGGAAAAAAAGCAGGATGGGGAGATGGAGCAATAGAAAATGATTAATCTAGCCCAGCTGTTTGCCAAGGCAGGAGGTTTCTGGAACTATTGCTGATATGAAGTCGGCTTGGATGTCATCCAGGAGAGCTGAGTGTTATTTATGACAACGGCAGGAATCACTCGCTCATCATCAGGAGGAGACGAGTCGTTACGAGGCAACAGTGGAATTAAGTGAAGGCAAAGAGTTTAGGGATTTTAGGTGGTTGCAGCCAACTCCATTAATTACACTTGTATTGTCAAACAGCACATCCACTTTAGCAGTGTGTGTTCATTTGAAACTCACCGTCCTTATATGTGTATGTTTGTGTGCATATTCAGGTGTGAGATATTCTGTGCAGGTGTACTTTCAAAGTGCTGAGTTTATCTTGAAAAACCCCCTCAATATTGTTTGTCTCACTGACATTGATGTATTGTTAAATATGCACAGACTCCAACGGAAGAGATATTCCTCAGACAAATGCTTCACAGTCGAGAAAACGACTGTATATATAGTTTCACTGTGGCTGACTGAGGCTACAAACTTTTCTAAATCATCAGTCAGTTCCATACTGTTTCAACCCCCAATTCACCATATAGTAAGTGATAGAAATAAAATAAAATATAAATATGAATAATATGGTAGAATAAAAAAGGTAAACATGATAAAAAACACAAGTAAATAATAATAGAGTTTTTAATACAAGCATGTTCATGAAAAAGAGTCCATATTCATACCCCTCTTAGAAGTCACGAGTTGCATTGTGTTCTTGTTAGTTTCTAATATTTTCAGAAATGGCCTTGGAAGTTAATTTGTTGTTTAATTTCTTTTCACATATATAAAATAATGTATTTTCAATGAAAATCATGATATTGTCAGTAGCCCTATTCACACTGCCGTTTGTATGTGGGGATCTTGCGCCAATTCTCTGCACCCTCCTCTGTGTGAAAGTTTCAGATGCGGAGAGGGGGGACATTTCGCTTCGGCGCTGATCCGTCTCTGGAGGTGGTATCAGGGCCGCATCATTGGTGAACCGCCCCAGTGTGAATAGATAAGCCGCAGGGGCGGAGTGAGGGCGTGTCGGTCTGACTAGTCCGTTAACTGCACAGGTCCTTCACTCAGCTAAATACAGAGAATTGTCTCACAAAGCAACATTACAGGACCCAATAAAAGTAATGTAGTAACTGTAACTGTCTTTGGCAACTTACATGAGGAAAACAAATACCACAGCTTTACGTGTAGAAGCGTCCGTCCTCCTGTCTGTCCTCCTGCCTGTCCTACCGACTCTTTGTCACATTTCTGCAATTCTGTGATAGGAATCCTACCTACATGAAGACAGTTCATGGTGTTTGTGGTTGCTGTGTTTTCATTACCTTAGAATGAGCCTTTCGTATCTACAAAGTGGGTCCTCCTTTCATGAAGTCTGCCATGTTTCTACAGTAGACCGCAATAGGAATACCAAACACCAGCTCTAGAAAGGGCCTTTTTCTGTTTTTAGCAGTCATGGTAGGAAAGGGCAGGGCGAGGGGAATTTTGTTTGTTGCCACCTGTGACCTCGCTGACAAATCGTTATTGACCTGTACGTATTCAAATATTAGTCATGGTGTGATTCATAAATGAATCACCAACATATTTTTGTGCAATGGTTCACACGCACCATTTGAAAAATGAATGGGATTTGTACAAATGAAAGTAATAACATCTGCAGGAGCTGATCGCGTCTATTGGCACAGTCAGCCTGTCGGGTGCTGTTTAATGTGTCCCGACGCTGCAGATCTTTATGAGAAGTGCTTCTGTTGAAAAACTGCTATTATCTACTCACTCTTTCAGTGAAAAGACAACAGTTCACAGTCACACCATCGGCCACTGAGAGCATGTTGACATTAGCCAAATAATAGCTCTGTTAAATTGTCAGACCACTTGTTAAAGGTATCAAAAAATCCCACCAAAAGACGGCAAAGTTTTACTGGATCTCTCCTGTTGTGAGTTTTATGAAGTCAGTCTGTCATTCTGACTCTTAGGAGAAAAGTGCAAAAAAGTCCCTAAAATCTAGCCAACTTGAATAATTAAAACTCTTAATTTATACTCAGTCTGGGTGTCGGATATTGGTGAAGACTTTCTCTGCTTTTGTCCATCCTCCCTTCTCTCTTTATCTTCTTCTGTGTTGTTCTGGTGAAGGTAGTTTGGATTCATTACAGATTTGTCTGCATAATTTATTTCAGTGAAACACTCAGCAGCTGATTGCAAAGATTAGCCCCTTTAACGACGGGGGATCTCTACATAGCCAATACTTATGGGTCTCAGGCGACTGCCCAATAGTCCTGATAATATAACCACCAAGACCTTTTGCAGCTTTATGAGCTAAAGGGACGTTGGACATGTTTTTTTTCCAAACCCTAAAAAACCATGTTTCATCAGAGCTTTCAAATCCCTGTTTTTAAGAACCTAACACCAAATAAGGCAGAGCTGGTGGCGTAGATAAGGCGAGTATGTGAAGTGTGACAGCTGATGAAGACAGATTTTTTTGAGTAAACACTGCCTCACCTCTCTGGAGACACGACACTCACTGTTACAAGACTTTCCTCCACAGTGAAGCCCATAAACATGAGAATTTCACCAAGTTGATGATTGCTTAAATTACCATCAAATCATTTTACGTGGAGCTAAGACTTCCATGTATTTGCATTTCAGAGATATATCTACTGAATTTGGCATGCTAAACATCTAGCCTTGACCCACCCAAATGTCTTTATACCACTTTGTATCTCAAGAGGTGATAATGAATCACTGTATCATCCAGTCTGCCTTCAGTCCAACATGAGAGGATGAAGAATAGTGCTGCTAGGGTGAAGTCTAACAAGCCACTCCCATAAAAAAAACACATTCTCTAGCTAAGAAAACGTGATAGAAATGAAATCAAACCAACTGTTAACAACGGTGTTGCTTTACACCACTGGAGACAGCATTAGACAGTGTGAGGGATGTTTGCTGATTAACTTATGGAAGTTTTATTTTGAAATGTAGTTATAGTACCATGCAGTGGACCAATATACTGTACATAAGAGCACAGCACGAGACAAATGAGACTAAGAGCAGTAACAACAGGAGCTGAGTGAAACATGGTCAATCAAAAACACAAATAAATAAGCTGAAATGAATTAATAGTTTGGAAAGTAAATAAATAATGAGGTGTATAATGTTCAGCTTAGATTATATTATTGTAGTACGTATGTGTTTCAGTGGGCTGGTTTTCTGTGTGGGAAGGAAAAGGTGTAGGAGGGAGACAATATTAATGGAAGGAACGAGAGAAAGAGGGATGTAAAAAGAAAGAAAGAAAGACAGAAAGAACTAAGGAAAGAGAGAAAAATATCTCATCTAGCATTGATAGGGTTGGGCTGTATGGACAAAGAGATGCCGGGGGCAAGGTGGGTCTGGGGCAGAGGCGGCACAGCTGGCTCTATTCCTTTTGTTTTCTGTTTGTTTGTTTTACTGTCCTCACTTCCCTGGTTGATGTTTGATGCTGAACTTGCAATGTTTCATCTAGACTGTTAACAGCTGCTAACGTCAGCTGTTAAAGGACTTAAAGAAGCAAACTGTACAGTGTTACTGACAGTGTTCCTATGTTATGCAAAATTAGCTGTTTATTGACGGAAGGAAAGGGGAGTTACTTTACATTTGCTTGTTTCTTACGATAGGGGTAAATACCTTAATACTGTACCATAAATGCTATTTACTGCAGTAGTCATCATTACATGGGGGTTGAGCATACACCCATAACAATACTTGCCCACCACACTTATTGTTGTTGTAGACGACACATGCTACGATTGTAAACTGTCGCAGGTGTCCAGTCAGTGTAGCAGCAGTGCCAGCAGCAGAGTTGCAGCACGGAATAACAGGTATCACATGGCACGTATCACAAAACAAAAGTAAGAAAAGATGACTGTTGAGGATTTGTTATCAAATTGAAAAGCAAAAGCATCTATTTGGCAGGATTTCAGATTAAGGTCCATATACTAAACCTTACGAAGAGGGAAAAGCAGTTTGTTACGTTTTTGATGATAGCAGTGCTAATCTCACCGAACCCACTTAATTTCCTGTGACTAGCCTGCTGCAAAGTCAGTCAGCTCGTGTTTCACCACTTAAATGCTTTCGATGGGAAGGCGCAGCTGGAAAAAAAAAAGTTCAGTTTTCATTAGCAGTAAATTAATACAGCGTCCCACATATAGTGAAGGTCTTTTTCATATAAAAAGCTTGGTGTAGCGGGTAGCACTGGTGTTGTCATTAGCATATTAGTCAGTGGAAAAATGTTGTCACTGCTGCAACCCTAGTACCAACAGAGGACCACATTTGATATCAAACAAGCTGGAAATTAAAATAAGAGATAATCTCTCTATTTAGACATGTTTCAAATGTCATACTTGACCTGCAGTTGACTGGTCCATTTGCAGTTTGGGAAACATGGTGCTGACACCGTTTCTCTGTATGTAGTGCTTGCAATTTGTGAAATGTAAAGCTGAACACTCCCCCAGTTCACCACAAAACTAAACACTTCACACTGTTTCCTTTTATTTGTTTGCATTGCTTTGTTTGTTTATGTGCCTCTTTGCCCAAAGAAGACTCGATGGTGTCTACTGATAACAGTGATGACATTACGCACCCAGGGAATTGGATTAGCCGCCTGGTGAACGATGCTTCCTGTTGATGGTTCTGTAGATTTATGAGCCTGTTGTCCTGTGTTAAGGTCCTGATACACGATCCTGACTAATGCAAATACACTTGGGACCTTTTCCAGCAAGCCTAGACTTACTTGTTCCATAATTTTGGGGCGAAGTTGTCATCGCAGCCTCCTTCTGACATCGTCCAGGGTGACGGAGATGATTTTGTTAGCAGAGGTGGGACACATTTACTCCTCCTCCTTAATTCTCCAGCATGTTTGCCTTTCTTAGTGGACCGCAGGGAAGTTCTGCAGGATTGGTATAAGTTTGATGTCATTTTTGCTAAGAAATACAAATATATAAAGTATATATATACATATTTTTTAATATAAATCTGTTATGTGATATTCAGTTAATCGCCTTTCTGGGATTTTGCTTATAAAACTAGTATGGGTTTCCCAAGCAGTGCTGTAAAACCTTAATCTGTCCTTTTTTAGGTTATTTTAATTGCTTACAGCAGCAACCTCAGCATTAACAGCTGCAGCATAATCTTGTCCTTAAGCTTGGCTTCTTCAGCAGAAGTTGCCTTATATTACCCAATGCAGATTCCCTAAAAGCTAAACTCTACTGTTGACCCATAACAATACTGTTTTAACGAGGCTTTCCCTGAGAGCAGGCAATTTTTTTATGCCCCTTGTTATAATTTTTTTTCTATTACATCTTCAAAATGGACAATCACATCTTCTCCTTTGTAGCTGCAAACAATATAACTCAGTTACCTCACGTGTGCTTTGCTGTAAAAGGTTGGGGTAATCAAACAGCATTGTGAAGCAGACTCTCTTGCCTCTGAAGCTGTTGTCTTGGTGTTTTGCCTCAAATCTGATGCTTTCGGGAGATCTATTGCTTTGTAACTGTAGTGGAAAGATGTTTGAGCGGGAGCAGACAATTGACAAAGCTGTTCTAATTGTTCTGCTGTTATACAAAGTAAAGAAGAACCTTTTTGACACTTTTACAGACACACTTAAATGTTGATGTCTGCAGTTTAGAGAGGTTTCCGTTTATGAAATGTAGCCTCTGTCTGATATTCAGGATTAAAATCAATTTGCTCTACTAGCTGTTGCCGTGTGAGGCTACATTATGTTTCTGTAGCATGTTACTGAACCACATCTGCTGTTAAATTGCCAAGGCATCTTTAAAAGCTCAAAAAGAGGCATTTGAAGTTTAAAGTAGGGTCTTTGCCTCCCATGTTGCATCTGTAAAGGTCAGAGGAGTCTCTGGAGTTGTGGAGCTGACCTAATGCATGACTTTTTTTTCATTCTAAGCTCCACAGAGTAAGAAAGGCCAATCTTGTCAAGAGATGCAAGACTGAACCCTTTCAGGTGAGACTAACTAAAGAAGAGGAGATGGGCAGGGGACTGAAAATCTGTCTCTTGGTAATGTCCCCATGGGGAGAGATGACACAATCTTTATGGCATGGACTCATGTTTTGCTCTTTGTGATTTATCTCTCATGGTAATATCTTTTGGAGAAGAGTTAGGGTTATACAACTAATGATGTGTTGGAGGCTGTAAAACTGACAACAACCCAATGAAACTGTACTAATGAGGAAAATTAGGAAAACTGTGGTATTTTTTTTTTATTTGGAATGTTTTGTTCTGATTGGTCAGTCGTGTACTTGTGTGTGTTTCCTGCAGTATGTTATTCATCTGTAACATCTGTTACTGCTGGCTTTTTCATCTGGGACACTCGAAAAACACATTTAAAACTTTGACGACTCGCTATTATGCTATTATTTACACAAACAAAATGAAGACAAACAGGCAACATAAGAAGGCATTGGGATTTCTCACTTTTTACTGACATGTACAGTCCAACATTTTATCAATTTTTATATCACAAAAATAATCTGCAGATTTATCAAAAATGAAAATAAAGATTTGTTGCACCCGGGCAGGAACAGTCTGCAAGTGTCTGCTAGGGTCCACGTGAAGTGGATTGTGCCTTCAGAGGGTGAATGCACTGGCTCTTTGTGCTCACAGTATATCTGCAGTTTGTTGTGATTGCACAGACAATGCCCTACAATAAGCGATGTAAGGCACGTTTTTGGAACGTGTCCTCCAATTGAGTTCAGAGGGTAGTATAAAAAGAGCTATTATGTGTATGTGGTGTCTACAGCTGGCCGTGTGAGCATACGTTTGGGAGAATAACCCAGGCCATAGATCAAGACTTGTGTTTATGCAAATGAATGAGTCATCTGTCTCAGAACTTATGGCAATGTGGCTCGACTTTCTTAAAGCGCCATATGACATCGTAGGAAGAGGTTGTATTGAATTATGTTTTTTTTTTCTATTTCAGCTTTTTAGCACATTTTTATAAACAATGCCAAAGGGTGACAGTGCCTTAAAGAGTAAAAGGAAAGGACTATGAAGTCTGACTGGAGGAATAAAAGATGAGGTGAAGTTAAAAAAAGCCCAACTTATCATGACAGTGACAGCTGTAACATTTCACCGCCGCTGTCATCATCAGTATTTCATTGACTTTAGTGAAATGCTTTCTTTAAAAAAAAAATGGAGAAAACACAAGACTACAGCATTAAACACAAAATAATGATCTCTGGAGAGGCAAGGGAAAATAAAATTCAGAAGTGACATCAAGTAGAGTGATGCATAACAAAATAAAAGCCTTTGCATTGCTCAGAGCATGAACCCAGTTCAGAAATCCTTTAAGTTTTAGTTGGTATTAGAGCTGAAACGATTACTCGAGTAACTCGGATAATTCGATTACAAAAAATGGTTAAAGCAAAATCTGTGCCTCAAGGCTTCATTTAATTCCAATTGCCCGGGTTATGTGGCCTGCTTAGCTCAGGGATCATTTTTCCACACAAACTGTTATTGCGGACGCACACCGCTACGTTCAGAACTGAGTTGGCGCGATGGCAGAGAGCCAAGAAACCGTCCGGGAAAGACGGAGAATGTCCAAAGTTTGGGATCATTTCACACTTAAAAAAGAAGATAACAAAGTGCAATGTGTGTATTGCACAGCAGGACTGGTGTACCACAACAGCACGTCAACAATGATTCAACATCTGAACCGAAAGCATCCAGTTGTTAACTCCAGCTCACCAAGCGTCGCCAACACAAGGTAATGTAAACATTGATGTTAGCTAATTTAATGTAGCCTACCATCGCTAGTTAGAAAGTATGGTATTACAGCAAAGGCTGTAGCCTGATGTCGGTATGACTAGATATGATGTTAAGATGTGGAGACTAATTCATGTTAAATTGCAAGAGAGTAATAGCCTACACCAAATAACTCATGTGTGCGCACATAAACAAACACCCTTACTCCTGGTGTTAGGAATAGCTGGAATAAATACCTGTATGATTTTTTTTTCAGGAATAAAAGCCAATTGCCTGGTCTATTTAACAGGCCTGTCATTTTCTTTATACATTACTTGGTATTGGTGTTTAATATTGCAAAATTATTGTAGTGACTGCGCGAGTACCAGTTGCGGACGGTGAGCGCTGATTGTGCAGAGACTCACGGGAGGGAATTCTCAAGTACTCATGAGACCGTTGTTGTTCGTATATGTTTCGTTGTGCTGCTTTCTACACATGTTCTGAGTGCTGTTGTTGTGTCCTGTTGTGTTCTGAGGCTGTGTGATGTTGAATTGGCATGGGCATAGATTTTGCAGTGTGCCACAATGGCCAAGTATGATGGGGCGGGTGGTGATGTTCATCAAATGTTCATGTCCAAAGGGAATGAATAAAGTTGAAATCCTCAGACATTGGTGGGTAAGTAGGATGGGATCTCCGTTGAAGTTGTGTCTCATGAGACTTTTTTCCCCAGCAAGCTCGCCACATTAATTTTTATTAGATTACTTGTTCAATCGATGGGATAATCGGTAGAATACTCGATTCTAAAAATATTTGATAGCTGCAGCCCTAGTTGGTATGCAGCACGTTTTAACAGGGAAATCCTCCAGAGCTAGAGGAGTCATGCCAGATGAGACCCCAGATTTAACTGAGTAATAATGTAGGAGCAGTCGGAAATCGAGGCAAATGTTCAACTCTGCTTTACTCCAAGAAGGTTTCACTGGCTGATGATAGCCACAAACCAGAAAGTAGAGGAGGCAGCACAGAAGCACAGAATATGTGGAATGAAGAGACACATGTATATTAATACACATATTTCACTTTCTGGCCAAAATCAGCCCTCAGCTTAGATGTAGACGTGTACTAACCTACTCATCACAAATCACTGCTGGGGGGAATGATACAGAAATCTTTGAATCTGTATCTCTGTGTCTGGCGCTACAGCCATGCCGGCAGCATTATCAGAATCTCTTCATTGATTGCCATGATGGGAAAAAAAAAAACAATGGTGTAAAATGACAGATAGATAGATTAGCTTTATTAGCTTCAGGCTTCTGCTGCCCACCAGCTGATAACAGATAAGTAGCCCTCATCTTGCTGATTTTAGCATGGATATATTTTTTGGTGCCTTTTCTGATTTTAATGTTAATTTTTTTTTTTTGGTGTCAAACGGGGAAGCCAGTCAGTGATAAGTATCCTGATTGCATGAGAAGTCCCGCTCTGGTGTAGTAAGTGGTCGGGTCACTTTGTCATTTACTAATCCACATTTCGAAACATAAAGCTGAATGGCCAAATCCAAAAATCCCATAAAGAAAAATCTGAATTGCCATCGTCCCAAGGACAACAGGCTACTGTTAGTCTCGCCAAGTTGACTGTTTCTTCACAGGGCACAGTGACAGCACATTGTTGTGTATAATCAACAACCTTTGTAAATATTTGTTTGCCTCATTACCTCATAAATGAATATCTCTGCCTCACCGTTGCTGTGTTTTCACATGCGAGCGAATCGCACATCTGAAGTGCACCTCATAACCTCTTCTTAAAGTAGCAGATGCCTCTGTAAATTTAGATGTTGATTTCATTTGTCATTTGTGAAAGACGTGTTTTTTTTTTTAGTTTTTTTTTTTTTTTAGAAAAGATAGAAAATAGAAAAAAGCAGGTATGGTTACAAGCACAGACACTGACGTGTTATCAAAGGCAAACAAGGAAATTGAGATGGAAAGCTGAGAAATATGAAAGTCTGGACTTGTGTCAGTGCTAAATCCTCTGGAGATTTGACCTGGGTGGAGTGGGAGTGGCATCCTGGCATTAAACGAATCAAATGCCAAAGCATCAACTGAACCCGACGCTGTCTTCCTGCCTTACAAAGAAACTTGCACAGACCAGGCACATCAATGTTTAGAGATGTATTCAAAGGATTCCCCCAGCAAAGTATTACCAAAGGTTGCCTCACACCTTTCCAAACTGCATCCTTAGACTCGAGCTCTATTTGAAGATACACAGAATGTAACAGACTCTGCTTTTGCCCACCGCGTTGCTTCCACTAAGAGAAGTTTCATCTCCCTCAGGCGCCTTGGTTATGCGGCAGCGTCCCAAAAGACATTTCCACACCTGAGTCACTCATTTCCACAGAGATATGGTTTACCAAGTTATCACTTCATCCCAAGCTGTAACTTTGATCAGTGTCACCCCCAAGCGTGCCATTAATGAGTGGAGTCTTGTGGACGTAAACAGAGTCATGATATTCATCACCCCAAGTGTTGAAGTGATGAATATGAATTGCATCTTGCAGGGGGCTGTGCATCTGCAACTCCAGGACAGAGTGGGCTGCGCACTGCAAATGTAGTTTTAGTGGTCTTCCCTGTCTAAACTCAGGATCTCAATAGAGCCCAAAGTGTATAAACTGCTGCTTAAAGATTTGGCACCTAGGACCATATCTCAACATGACACATTTCCCTTCATCCATTATTAAAACACATAAATAAATCTACGGACAGAAAATCATTTTATGATGAATAACTGCAGTTAAGCTTCATTGCAGCTATGTTCATTTGCTCTGCATAAGAATATACCCTAACTGACTCCATAAAACCTACAATTTTAGTGCATGCTCATTTATCTGCGTGACAAGTTAACAGGAACAAATGGCTTTATTCATGTTTACATGTTGTGGGTACATACAAACTGCTGTAGTTGAACTGTTGCATTAGATGGTGCCAGAAGGACACAAAACAAAAGCAACCATGATTCTAGAGAAACACCCGGGGCCAGATTTGTAATGCTCTGTGTAGATTCATGTCTCTAAACTTTGTGTACGCATGCAAGTCAGAAACATGCAAACACCTTATTTTTGCTAGATTTATAGACCTGTGCGTATGTTGGAATGCGTTTTTAAAAATGCAAGTCAACGTGGAAACTAGAACACAGGCACAAGCTTCTTCTCCACTCCCGCATTTATCCATAAATGGATACAGAAACACCCTTAAACATCTGTTTGCGTACCGATGCTTGGAGCCACTCCACCACTAAAAAGAAGATCATTAACAGGCTTCAGCGTAAAGAAATCATAAATAATTTAGAATACATTTCATAATTGCGCCTCTGAGTGTCATTTTACTGAACGCTGTGTAGACATTGAAATAATTACACAATCTGTGGACCTGTCAAAAAGAAAAACTCTTACTGTAAAGTTACAACTTTCACCTGATACCGCATCCACGTCATCATTTCTCTTGCAGCTATCAAAATCTGACCTTTCTGTCCTAATTAAATGATAAAACTCAATGAATGATACACAACTTCATTTTGGTATAATAAGCACAGTCTAGAGGTCTTTGCCTTTCATATAAGCCATTTCTGATTCCAATTGATCGACTACAAGTCAAGTTATTATTTGTTTTTCCTACAACTTAGATAAGTGACAAGACTTTTGTCAGGGACTGTATACATCTGGACACTGTAAAAATAAAGACAGAGTCAAATGATTTACAAAATCCTTATTGACCTTTAATCATCTGACTGCAGTACTAGGGCAGGATTGTTCAAACTGGTACATTTTATTTATCAGTGCATTTTTGGTGAATATATACTTTTAATGAATTTGATGCCTGCAAGACAGAGAGTGAGCCACAGCGTCCATCGTTTTTGGATTCAGGGATGTAGCACTCTTTACTCAAGGATTATGGTTTTTTCTTGTTCTGTTTTCTTTGTAAAGCATCTTATTTTCATTATTAATATCATTATCGTTCAGTGATTAGCATTATTTAGGACTGTACCAAAATAAGTTTCACATTGGCTTAGACATATTGTCTCCCGTATCAACAGATTTTTTGGGCCACATGGCCACAGCGAAGGTAAGCTTTGAACACAACACTGGCACATTCTTGCCTTATTAAATTGATACAGGGAACTGTTTGTGAGCAGTTGCTTATTTACACATCAAACAGGCACGTAGCAACATTAGCATTAATCTTTGATGAGGACAAGTCTTCACTTTCCCCTTCAGCCATGGTGATGGTGTTATCTAAAGAAACCTTCAGCTCTTTAGTTGCTAAATGCTTCACTCACTGGCTAGTTGTTAAGCTGCCTGTCTGCTGTTTGTTGCTGGTGTGCATTCATTTTTCAGAGCTTTATTACAGACAACAGCTGCATAGGAAAGCTAGGAGTGGTGAGAATGAATCCAAAAAGTAAAAAGTTGTGGGCCACAAAACCCAAACCATGAGCTTAAGGAGACATAAAGCACCCCAAAATTGATTACATCCACTTGATATTCACGAACAGTATCTTATTAACGTAATAATTTCTTTTCAGGAATACCCTGTTTATGACTGGTAATCAATTATGAAACCAGGCGTCCAAAGAATGAAACAAATATCACCTTTCTGGCAAAAAGATGAACAGCAGAGACTCTGTTGCTCGGCCTATGAATTTTAATGCTGTGCTTTAGAGGTAAAGGTCACAGGCTTATGGAGGGGTCCTGTTATGTGCCACTTTATCTGGGCATGTGTGAGTGTGCGTGTGTGTTGTGTCTAAAAAAAACATCCTCTTTCTGATCATCTTGATGCATCTAATCTGCTGACGTAACTGGTTTTGTGAAAATAAGAAAACAGTCAAAACTGAATAAATTCTGTCTTTTAATTACAAACCCAAATCTTCGGTTTGGACAAAAAGCAACTAAAAGCTTTGCATTCTCATCATTTAAACCAACACAATGCCCTTTTTGAGGCAGCAAGTGTGCTGTTAGTCTTGCACGCCTCCACCTCAATTGGTCAAAATTCCTACCCCAACACTTGTCACTCATCTTGATGAGCTGTCGTCTCTGAAACAGCGTCTATCCCGAGGTGGCTGGCATCTATAAAGCTCACATCAGGCACTGGTGAGCCAAGTAAATTGTCTGTTCACCTTTTCGCAGGCAATCTGCGAGAGAACCCCGGCAATGCTACGATTCACCTTTGCTTTTTTCACAACAGATTGGCTGCCACACATTTAGCATGTACTTAGCTTTTAAACAGTGTTGTTATTGCTTTGATTTTACGGCACCTGACTGCACTAAAAGCCAGCGCAAGATTTTGTATGAACTGCACAAGATGTTTGCTAAAGAGCCACAGTCTCATCTCTGCGATCAGAGAACTTCCAGTAAGTATCATCGACCTTTTCAATCTACATGAATGATGAGTATTTGATAGAAAAAGGCTCCATATAACATGAATATGTCCTTTTCTTAGGGGATTAGTAATACCGCTGGATCGCTAGTAGTTTGTAATGACTCTAAAGGACCCTACCATGTCCCTACTCTGTCCGTACGTAACTGTATGTAACCAAACACAGAGGTTGTGTGATTTGGGGTATTTCTTTAACATCTGTTTTTGTTGTCAGACAACTGACCAAATCTGAAATTTGAATGTAGCTCATAATACCTTGACTTGGACTCAACATCTGCGCTGTGAGATTGGCTGTATTGATGTTTGAAATGAGTGATGACAAAGAAGGTTAGGGCCAACAAAAGCTTGTCATATGCATACAGTCACAAAGCAGTGCTTGATCTAAATGAGATGCAAATGTTTATTAATGCTTGTACCACATGCAAAAAGTGAGCAAAACAGCACTTAACAATACTAATGATATGGCTGAAAAGTTGCTCTGCTTATGACTGTTGTGGAATTTTGACTCTCTTGACCTTTTAGGAGAGATGAAGAAGACTCAGACACACAGATGGCTTACACTGAGATAGTTTATAAAACATGATCTTGGAGTAGAAGCATAAAATCACGTCTGTCTACACAGACTGCTGCCATGGTAATCCTAACGAAGCTTCTCAGCCCAACTGCCAGAGTCATTATTAGCTAAGTACGTTTCTACAACACCACAGACTTAAAACTTATTGCGTCTTCATGTTTCTACTTTTGTTTCTACCACTCTGTTAGGGTTAGGAAAACATCATGGCTAAAAAGTAGAATACCTGTTTTGGTCGCCACAAAAACAGGTGAAAATGTCCTGGGGACTGGCACCGCCGCCTTCAACTGTCAGATGTGAAAGTCATTTGATAAGCAAACAATGTGAACGTGATATGGATGTATGTGTGGTTTGCAGAAATGTTAACTGCTAACATTATATCCGGGGCAAGAAGGCAGCTTACACTGAGGTCACGGAGAGATCACATCTGGGGAAAAATGTTAGCAAATTCAAGTGAAATACAGATTTGTTTGTTGTATCCGAATGCACGGTGTGAAACCCAGACATGGGGTGGGGTTGGTGGGGATAATTTAAAAATCAGTGGTCCTATGTGTGAAATGGGCTTTTGGCCACCTTGGCAGTCACTTGGATCCCTTAGGGGACAAATTGTAGCTACCTATGAGGCCAAAGCTGTCTATCTACTGTCATTCTTCCTATTTTACTGTTTGCTCACGGGGTACTATATGATTGTCACTGGACCATCTGCTTTATCCGTCTCAGTGGAGCTTTTGACTGCATTTTTGCTTGATTTAACCCCCATCTCCTCCATTTTGTACAGTGTGGTCACCCTACAAAGGTAATGTTTCACAGCCAGTATGGGCAGGTGGAGTGATTACAGCAGCCAGCAACTCTGTGATCCTGCATATGGCATGTGAGTGCTGTGTTTAGACAGACTTGAAAAAATCCAAACCTATTACTGTACAAATAAATTCCTGTCTTATCTCAGTGTGGCATTTCAGTGCAGACGAGCAGGCATCCATGAGTGTTTTTCCCCTTTTACAGACTATCATTTTCTTACTTAAAACCTTTACTCGTTAACCTTGTGTCAGATAATAGAGCTCACTGATAATCGTGTCTCTGCGTTCTGCTTTGCACCGCAGGTATCCTGTATGTAAGCATAGACTTTACTGATGTAAGAGCAGTCATAACCCCACTACATGTCTGCCATATCCAAACAGATAAAAGTTGGGTTGGGCGTGAGAGTCATTAGCTTCAAGCTGAGATGAGAAGCAGGCTGTGGTCTGGTAAACTCACTTCTTTTTAACAAGCTGGCCACATCGGCTGCGTGAGCACTGCACATGTGTTGGGAAACATCTTCATGTTCATGCTAAGAGGTAAGAGCAGCACACTGCTGCCACTGGTAGCACGTCTCCTGCGTGTGTCAAGTGAGGCTGCAGTGGTGCGGCCATTTTTTTTTCTGCAAAAATATACCTGAAAGCGTCTTGTACACAGTCATATTGACGTCATACTAGCATTTCACTCCAGTTTGAATGTGTGCAGCTGTAGAATATGTCGCAGACATAAAGAGAATACACAACAGAGGGGGGTAGTTTTATTTTCTGTGCACTTTTTTTCTTTCCCTCCCTCACTCCCTCTCTATCCCCCTCCTACCTTCTCGCTGTTACATTGGGGGCAAAGGAAAGTCCCATCGTCATATTTACTGATAAGTATCAGTGGGAAACTCCACGTAAACAGATCAGCTCAGCAACACAGCTGCCACACACTACACAAGCAGCCAGTGTGGACGTTATTTGATTATTTGATATAATTTTCAAACTTGAAGTCTTCTGAAGAAACTGAGACAGAATGTCAGAGTTTGTGCTGCTCCATCAGGAGCCACAAGAAAGTTTTATTTGCATTTTGTCTTTGCATAAGCAGTAGTACAAACCCTGTAAACAGGCTTTGATGTGTAAAATTGGGTTCCCCCTTTTAAAGCAGCAGTTTTTGTATGGCACTTCAAAAAAGCTGGGCAGACTCATGAAATGTCGGATAAGATATGCAATATGGATCTAGGGAGCTTCAAGTAAAACGACATAAAAATGCACATCAAGCAAGTGAAAAGTAACATGTGCTCCACTTGTGTTCAACAACCTTTGTCAAGAGGAAGGGGGCTTGAGGAGTCTGTCGCATTTAGTCAATGATAAATAACCTCAACTGTGCACACACTGCACTGTTACGTTCGCCTTTGACTGCAAACATTTTATTCACAATCACAGACATGATGTCTTTCTCTCTCTCTTAACTGCACACTGTACCGCGCTTGAAAGGAACACGTCTTAGTTATGAAAACATCTTAAAAATATATTTTTAAATAAATATCCCTGATATTTAGGCCTGGTGGGGAGTCAACTTGGACCCAGCAGACTGCTAATCTTTCTGTCCATTGGTGGAAACCCAGCATGTAAAATCAAACATCCTGGACAGCAGAACATCAGCTCATGTATTGAGCCACTAAGTTTGATGTTAGGATGATTACTTTTCATTCTCACATCCCTGAAAAGTCATCAGACCCTATTTACACTAAGATTCAGATCCCTAATTACTAAGCCTTAGGACTTCATTAATTAGCTCAAAATAATTTTAATACCACGAAAACAACCACCTGAAACTATTTTGAATTATGTATGACACATAAAAACTCACACTGCAACAATTTGAATAAATTACCACAGCTTTAATGGATATCAGAGAAAAATGAAATGTTCCGTGAAGGATCAGAGGAAACAAACTTGTACTGACATCACGGCATGTTAACCTGGCACATTTGATTTCAACAATGTGAATACAAAGCATATGCAGGGGAAAATGTATTTCAATGCAACCTCCTTGGAAAGTGTTTTTAATAGGCAGCTTGCTGTGAACACATACATTTTCTGGTGATTCTCATTTTAATGTCAATGGTAAACAAAGGCCAACAACGAACCCATGCATTTGTTGAAATAATAGGTGATACTGATCTGCTTGTTTATTTGACATAACCCCTGTCAACAATGGAGTGTTGCTACTCTGACGTGACCTTTTCCATGGTTGTGTGAAACTGATTAAGGAATGGCCATACTGTGATTTAACATTTGAGCCAGCATGCAGATTATTGATTCTGTCTTCACGTCTGGAATCATTAGCCGCTGCAGACTTCTTCCAACAGATTTGATTTTCTTGAGATGACTTTTCATTCCTCGGAGTACGCTGTTTTGTTATGATTATGGTGAGCGCGTTCAACATGGTAACTACCTTGCAGTGACACTGCATCCTCACAGTTCAGAGTCTGGAGACTGCTGACAGTAGCTGTGTTTACATGGATCCTAACATTCTGATCATATTCAGTTTAAAAGCCCAAACAAATCAAAAATCCTCCATATAAACACCTCAGTCAGAGGCCCAAACACAACAAAAGTTTTGTTGCAGGGGGGTAGTTTAACCCTTTTCACAAACCGTTGCTGTACCTCGCCTTCATGGCACCAGCGCTCCCTGATGGTAGTGGTCCCCCCCTTCAGGCCAATGCACCCTGCTACACCAGAATAACCACTCAGAAATGGACCAAGGAATGTGGCTAAGAGGTCAAGAGTGTTGACCTGGCTTCCAAACTCCCAGATCCCGATCCAGTCGAGCATTCCTGAGACAAGACTGTTCCATGGAGGCCCAGTCATGGGTCAGACTTGGCTCTGATCTGTCAAGGCAGGCACGCAGGATGTCTGGAGTTGTACTGTTGTTGCTAAAACCAGGACATTAGTGGCATTTCCTTTGACTTCTGTTGGCTGTGAGGTGGGGCCTTCATAGGTCGGACTTATTGAGTGATGTCCCATGAATGCTCGACTGTATTAGGAGCTGGGCAGTTTGGTAGCCGGGTCAATGCCTCACGCTCTTCGTAACGTTACTAAGGAGCACTCAGTTAACAGCCATCAGGGAGCACAATTGCAATCGGGGGATGTACTTGGTCTGCAACAGTGTTATGAGTGGGTGGATCGCGGCTGGTTCAACCAAAGGTTTCCCAACAGAACTGCATTGTAACAAGATGATCACTGTTATTCACTTCCCTTGCCAGTTGATTTATTGTTGTGGCTGATTGGTGTAGACTGATGTAACACTGGCATTTTACAAAAAGAAACAAATAGTTTCAGTGTTGTGGCCACAGCTTGTTTGAGACCATAGAGCAGTGGTGAAGGATGGTGTGATTTGATGACATTAGAGCTGAAACGATTACTCGAGTAACTCAAATAATTTGATTACAAAAAATGGTCGAAGCAAAATCTCTGCCTCGAGGCTTCGTTTAATTCCTATCACCCGCGTTATGTGGCCTGCTTAGCTCAGGGATCATGTTTCCACACGGACTGTTGCGGACACACACTGCTACGTTCAGTTGTGTTGAGTTGGCGTGATGGCGAAGAGCCAAGAAACTGTCTGTAAAAGACAGAATGTCGAAAGTTTGGGATCATTTCACACTTAAGAAGTGCAATGTTTCTACTGCACAGCAGAACTGGCATACCACAACAGCACGTCAACGATGATTCAACATCTGAACCGAAAGCATCCGTTGATGTTAACTAATTTAATGTAGCCTACCATGGTAGGTGATGGTGATATCGGTATGACTAGACATCATGTTAAGATGTGGAAACTAATTTGTGTTACACACACACACACACACACACAGGGGTGGACTTACCATTAGGCAAACACAGGCAATTGCCTGGGGCCCCGAGATTTCCAGGGGCCCCCAAACTCATAAACTCATAATCTCTTAAACTTATCATCTCATAAACACTGATTAATAAAGTTCTCTTCGATTTAAAGCAATTACTATTGTTTTAGTCTTAATTCGCGCGCTTAAAAATACATAAAAATGCCTAATCTATCATGATTGTTTCGACTGCTCCCCCCTTCCTTCTCATGAAATGGACTATTCTATGTTACTGCGCACGTGCAGGCTTGATTCAGGAAGACAGTGGCAAAACAAACAGTTTTGAGAGGTTTGAGTTGAGAAATGTGAAGCGGAGTTACGCTAGTGGAGCGGAGAAGAGGAGAAGGTGAGAGGGAAGCAAAGTTTTATGAAAACTGCCAAAAGTGTTTTCGAGTGACACCGAATGTAGCCATAGGTACTCGACAACAGCAAGAGCCAGAAGTTGCTGTCAGTGTCAGCGAGGAGGAGATGAAGTGGAGAGTGACAGGAGTGACACTTCATCACAAAGATGTGAGTATTAAAGCAGTAGAAAACTATATTAAATAGTGATTAATGTTCTTATCAATTATAGTAAAAAAAAAGTTGAGATGATTCACTTGTTAGCTAATAATCCTCATGAAGGATTTTAACACTAGAACGGCCGAGACAGTCATTGACCGTTTTCAAATGTATATGTTTATCTGCAATAACTTTGTTGTATGAAAAAAATGCAGTACTGCTGGTAACTTACCTGACTTCTCCTAAAAGCGTCTGTATTTGAATTTAGAAGAGTTTTTTTTTAAACTACACAAAACACAAAGAAAATATATGATTTACCTATTTCAGCCATAAGCGGTCATACTGACTGCACATCATTTCGCGGGGTTTGCTGCTTTCATTGTCTCTCTCGTCTCTAACTGTGTTAGTGGTCTCCAGCTGCGCTTCTTTGCGAAATTACTTGTAAGTTGATTATTATATAGTTGCATTACATCGCCTGGTTGGCACCATGGGCAACAAAAACGGGAGTTCCCCCTCCGTGAAACAGCGAGCAGAGCTGTCGACAGGTGCTGAAGTGATGCGACTCTGACTGTGTACCGGGGAAAGCCGAGGAACAATGTCTGCATCCTGAGCTCCTGCACACAGGTGTGGGCACCTTTAGTGGGGCGAAGGCAAAACCAGAGTCTGTGATTTACTCCAAAAACACGAAGTACGGCGTGGACGTCCTGGACCAGATGCGAGGGCGAGTCCGTCAAAGGCGGTACAGAAGATGGCCAGTGTCTTCTATAACATCCTCGACCTGGCTGGGATCAATGCCCGCATCTTATTCAAGGAGCAGCAGCAGCAGGAGAGCCCGGAGGAAAATCCTGCAGCAGCTGGCAGAGCTGAGGGCAGAATACATGGAGGGGAAAGGAGCCGCGGCAGTCGGCACAAGGTGGGCAGCAGCGGAACCAACCACCGCTGCAGCAGCAGACACGGAGACGGAGGCAGAGCCAGTCCGAAAGAGCTGCAAACGGAACCAAACGTAGGACACTTGAAATGCCACAAGCCCGAGTGTGGTAACCGTGTGAGCGGGGGTAATCTGCAGACTGTGACCAGTGATCAAAACGGCTCTTTGTTTTTGTTTTAGATCAACTCCTTTCCAGCTTTTTCGATTATTATTATTCATTTTATTACATATTAAGTGTTAAAATGTTGTACATTTTAACATGTTACTTTTAATAGTTCATTTTCTTGTTCTGAGTTTTCTCTGTTAAAATCTTGTTTAAATACATGCAATAATTACGGTTTACTATGTGCGATGATATGAATATTGATAAATGTATAATTAAACTTGTTAATAAAATGTACATTTTGGTATTATTTCTTTATTTTTTTTAAAATATAATGGCACAATGAATGCATTTATCACTCAGTTGGGTATTTATATGAGGGATTATAGAGTTTAAAATCTGGCGCTCAAAATGACTTACAGCTGTTCTAGTAGTGTTGGAATTCCGTCTCTTCTAAGGACTATAGCTCATCTAAGTAGTAACACAAGATACAACAGTATCCAGGCTGAAGCTACTTGCTGCTGCCCGCATTGAAGACCTTGTGTTGAGGTGAGAATAAAACTTTTGTCAGTGCAGTACGAGGATGTGGAGGGCCCCAGTGACTGGGTTTGACTTGGGCCCCCAAATGACTAAATACACCCCTACACACACACACAAGCACATGCGCACGCACATACACACACACACACACACGTCTGTCTCACTCTCCCTCACGCACGCATGCACACATAAACAAACACACACCCTTACTCCTGGAGTCAGGAATAGTTGGAATAAATACCTGTGTGGTTTTTTTTTATATCAGGAATAAAAGCCAACTGCTTGGTCCATTTAACAGGCTTGTCATTTTCATTATGCATTATTTTGTATCGTTGTTTAATAATGCGAAATGATTTTTTATTAGATTACTGGATTAATCGATGGGATAATCGGTAGAATACTTCACTCTAAAAATATTTGATAGCTGCAGCCCCAGATGACATTTCCTTTTAACTCTACTTTTCTGTCTTTTTACACGGAGCACTATTTTCACCCGGCATGCATTGTCAGACAAGTCTGAATTGGGATTCCACCTTCAACTCGTACTTTTCATCAGCAGAAGAATAGCGCCAAATCACTTTCAAAATTATGAAAAAATTACGTGATGAATGTTTACAAATAGATATCAGCGTTTTAGCCTGTTTTTTTGTTTTCTGCTCTTTTCTGTCTCAGCTTGGCTTTTAAACTTTGGTCTGTGCCGGAAAAAGATAAGACGCCCCTGGCAGGGTGTCTCATTTCGAGGATGAGGAGCCTGAACTGCCGCTCCATCAGCTTAAAAAGAGCCTGTTAAGGTGATTTGGGCGTATGATTAGGATGTCTTAATGACTCCTCCATGTGGAGATATTCCAGGCTTAATGAACAGGAAGGAGGCCTTGGGACATGCCAGAGGTATATTATATCCAGGATTACAAGGTCTGGGAATGCAGATACCACTGAGGAGAAGATGGAGGACATTGCCTGGGGAAAGGGGACTCCTGAGCTACTCTGTTTAGAGTGCTGCTACCATAACATGTCCATGGATAAGTGTAGTAAAATAAATAGTTGGATGGTCATTAATGATTTAGATTTCATGGGTATAACACCAAAGTTTTTCTTCAGTTTGCAACATACAAACATCTCAAAACATAAGCCTTTTGAAAGTAGTGTGATGTTACTTTCATGGGTAACACTATGTTAAAGTGTTCGATGCTAAAGGTTTTTGAGTATTTTTTAACATTCTCTTGCTTGGTTTATTTTAGTTTTTTGTACAAGCATAAAAAGAATTCTTCAGTATGAATGTTGAGTTTTACCTCTTTGCAGTAATTGCACAGATCTGTCTTAAACATCCATGAATTATAAGTATGTGATTAATTATTCATCTCCTTGCTTGCTGTGCTAATGTGAACAAAGTGACCTTATTCCTCAGTTGCTTACAGTGTGCCTCACATACAGGCTATGACATCGCATGCCACATGAACACCATTACAGCACAACACTGTTTTTCTTTGATACAAAGTATGTCTGCTTTGTATTCCAATGCTACCTGGGGTTGTCTTTGTAAACAGTTAAGTAAGACTTGGCCTTATATGATCTTTAAAGAGGGAGGAAAACAGTAGTCATAGATGTGCCTCCCCTGATTCGTCTCCCTTTCAATCGCAGTCTATTAATTGTTTCAAAGGCTTGATTAAAGTGGTTATTTTCCTGTGAGATCCATCAGTGAGATGTCCTCATTTATCCATTCACTCATCCATCCAACCACGGTATAAGGTAATGGCGTCAGTCAGCTGTTTGTCTTCTCCGTGGCTTCTGAGTAGATCCTCCATCTATTGATTTTGATCGATTGGGAGATCTATCTTTAGGTCTGGCTATCTCTCGATCCGCCGTGCCATGAATTCGAAGTTCAAATACCATTTTGAGACATTAATGTCCCATGAAAACATGAAATTAAATTTCTGACAATTAGCACTGTTTTGAGGAGCAGCAGGGCGGCATAGTGAGAGCTCAGTTTTCCCTGCGGTGCACAGAGTATGAGTCACGATGAACCCTGTGCTGACTCCTCGTGGTGAGCTATCGATCCACTAGCAGGATCACCTTCTGGCCATCATCTCTCGGCCTCATTAGCAAGGGCTTATTAGCTGAGTAGGGCTATTACAGTGCTGTGCAGATGAAACCAGTGGTGAATGGGGAAACACATTTGATCTTAGGTTTTCATGCCTGACTGGCACTGCTTCCCTGAATAGTAGAGGACTGATAATTAAATAGAGCTCAAAAACACTGTTAGGTTCTTGGATGTCATCAAAGAAAATCAGTGTGGGCTAATTCGGTTTAATTATTCAAACAACAAAACATATAAAAGGGACAAAAGCAGCTTTTGTCATTATACCTAAATTTGGTGAATGAAATGTTAAAAAGTGAGACAAGAAGCGGCTGTTGTTGAAGTAAATGAGAGACCTAAATACTCCAACACCTTCACATCTGAAGCGACAGAAGTTTGAGTCTTCCAGATTATCAGGAGTTGTGGGAGGGTTTAAACTGGGGGGACATAATCAGGGAAAAGAGGAACGCTTTCTGGGGCCCAGCTGCTATGGGGGAGACTCATGAATGAATCATGTTCATTCTAAATAAAAGCATGACAAGTGCATTGCTGATCAAACCTAAATACTAGCTATGGTGTTGGAGTGAATTTGCTTTCCATGCCAGGACCAGCACATAGATCAGGATGCCAAAAAAGAAAGTCGAAAAAAGAAAGGACGGAGCTGGCAAGACCCAAATAAAAATGTAATACCAACTGTTTTCAGTCGGCTCAGAAAGTGGCTTTCAGCCAGGCTGAAGAGGTTAACCACATCAAGCAGGTTGCTAGAATCAGATGTGAGTGATAAAGAAGATGTACCGCAGATGGCTGTAATTGATTATTGATCAATTTATTGCCATGAAGAATTTAACTGATAAAAAATGTATTAAAGGGATGTTCCGGTGTAAGTTTAATCCATAGTCTGACACACCTTGACACAGAGTATGAACCCCCTCGAGAGATAAAGTTTGCGGACTGCTAGCTTATGTAGTTTTAGCATCCTCAGAAACGACCAGATAAACAAACCTCACCTCTCTAGCTGCAGGCTCGTTGTGGGGAAGCCCTGTGAGTCGATTACCGAGTGCAGTAGAGTTCCGCAGCTCAGTGAATATCATTACTGTGGGACTCTACTGCACCCGGTAATCGACTCACAGGGCTTCCCCACAACAAGGAGGCCTCTCTGGTGGTGAGTTTTGTTTATCTTTTCCGACAAAGCCGGCAACGATAGCAAATGTTTGATGCGTCAAAATATGTGCTGGGACCCTGTTTGTAATGTTGCTGAAGTTTGGTGCTGTTCTGAGCATTATTTGTGGCTTTTTTTTTTTTTTTTGGACCGATTTAGTGCAGTGTATTGTTGTTGTGCGGTCGTTTCTGAGGATGCTAAAATTATGTAAGCTAGCGGTCCGCAAATTTTATCTCTCGTGGGGGGGGTCGTACTCGGTGTCAAGGTGTGTCAGACTATGGATTAAATTTACACCGGAATATCCCTTTAACCACCAACCAGAGACAGGTGCAAATACATCAACAATTATCTTGTTACAAATAACAGATACCTGCTCATCAAATATATCAAAGTAAAACAGAAAATACTGTTATGAGAAAAGTACTTAATACTTCAGGACTTTCTTTACAAACTGATTTTATTCCATTTTAACCATTCATTAGCGTTAGTTTGGGTTGAAAATTGTCGGGTCAGTTGTTATAGCGACAAACTAGACCTGTGCAATTCAAATAGTCATTATATAGTTTATCAGTCGAGTAACGTGTTTATGTATGTGTTTATGGAGGGCCAAAATGCTTGATCTTTTTCCAGGGGCCCTGCCATTTCTGTGGGAGAGCCTTGGGGAACTGTGCAACAGATATAAAACACTGAGGTAGAAGGGACAGATGAGTATCACTGTTGCGGGCTCCAAGACAACTTTTTACACTAGTGGCACTGGTGCGCAGAATTTTCCTTTAGATGCAATAGCACAATTTTGGATGCACCCAATAATACATTTTCATTACATTTCCTAAACACAACATGTAAATGATTATAAACAGGAAAAAATGCACATGTTGCTCTTCATTTAAATCACAGCACACTCAACAAGAAATTGCAATAATTAAAATAATTACATTTTTTTTTTTAATCAGACCTGCTAAAACTGAGGAGCACAGGTGCGACCAATGAAAATGTGGCACATGACACATTTTTGGGCACACAAGCTACCAAAACAGTTTCACCCCACAGCCCTGGTGTGTTACAAACAGTTGGAGGTTGATTGTTGTTGTTTGGCCCACTGATTTGTCCTCCTCACTTAACACAGCAGCAGCAGCGGCTGTGAAACACAGCTCATGTGGGCGATTTAGGGTACTTTAAAACCCTTAGTGCCCTGGCGTAAACCACCCAAAGCTTTTTGTAAAACGTTCAATAGTTGTGAAGCACATTGAGAGCCAAACTCTCTCAGTGCAACTGCTGCTACCATCTCTACATGAAGAAACTTCGATTCGGAGTCAGGCGAATGGTGTAGCATACGCTGGATGACAATTACATTTTATTCTTTAATTAGGACAGTTTAGTCAAGGAGAGTTGGCTTTTTCATGCCCGAGGAAAAACCGTAACACAGACCATAGCTAAACAAAACGCAGTAACTGAAATTAGTCACAACTGCTCAAAAGAGAAAAATAAGTTCCTGAGCCATTGCCAAATAATCACCAAATGTTTCACTTTCAGTCACTGCGGCTGTTCACAGCCCTCCGTAGGCAAAGTCTGATTTCCCTCTTCCCTCTAAATCTTATTAAACAAAGGCCTCGTATGAAAGGAATAATGTGAGGCAAAATTAATATAATTTTCCATTTCATTTAGATCACACAATCGAGTGTGTCTTCCTCAGCACTACTGAGATAATGTCCAGATCTGCAACAGAGGAGTAATATCCTCAGTGTGGCCTGGGACCACACTGACCTTTTGTTCTTGATGATCTCATAATACAGTTTGACCAAAGTCTGCTCTGTATTCATGTATGAGTATTTCATGTAATGTTAATTCACAATAAAATAAATGTTTTATTGTGGGATGTTATTTATATTTTTATTTTTTTTAAACATTATGATGTTTATTCCTAAACATTACAGATAATGACATCTGGAATAAAGTTATTAATAGTCCTTTATTTTAATCTAAACAACATGGCAACATGTTCACCAGGCTCGCAGGTTGTTATTATCATCATGATTTGAACTATTTGAATTAATAGATTAATCAGTCTTCTATATCTTAATCGCTCTATTGCTGTGCTATCCAGTAAACCACTGGGAAGTGCCAACACTGCCAGCAGCATTAAAATCAAAAGTTGCACTCTAATGATGACAAAATGTAAGCTTGAGTTTTAACCTTAACCAAAGCGCTTCTGACGGTCCTGGACTTTGTACACCAGCCATCCTCCCCACCATCCAATTTACAGTTATTCATGTACACATCTTGTAAATTATATTTTAGTGACAATTTGACGGACTGCCGTGATACCATGTTGGTAATGAAAATGCAGCGATACAATGTTAAACATTGAACCACCAGAGAGTGACAGCTGGGCGCAGAGAGAGAGGGAGAGCAGCTACAGAGGCAGAAATAAGACAGCTTTGGCCCTTCATATTGATTTAATTTTCAGCAGTGCTTTTATTAATAAATCCACACTGATGACTGTCATGAAAAAACATCTGCATGAAGTACACCAATACAACACCATTGGTCCACAATGCTGATCCAATACAACTGAGTATTTTTTTTTATTTTTTTTTAATACCTTGGAGCTGTTGTAATCATCCCCTGGAATCTGTAGTTATTGTATCTCACTGTCTATCTACCAGGTCATGGGCGCCCTGTTTGTTGTCTCTTTGGCAGGGATGACAAACCATACAAAGCTCACTTAAGATGAGTCCATTTTGGGTGAAATGATGTGACCTATAATAGAGGAGGGTGTTTTCTTACATTGCTTGTTGGCAGCATGTCCCCCTTGAATTTTCTACCAGAAAAAAGGTCAACAACAGACAGATTTGGTGGTGAAATGATCAGCTTACTCTGCATTACAAAAGTATTCCTTCTCTGGAAAACTTGAGCCTTCTTTATAATGGTCGGTCTCTGAGTTCACATGGCTATCTCGTTTATGGTTTATGTGTCCTTAGTACTTGCAGGCAGCTGACATTTGGATGGCAGAGTGGGACTGAACACATTTACATGATCGTGTTCTCAGAGATGTTTGGGTTATTCACAGTTTGCAGTCAGTCTCCCCTCCAACAGATAAAGGTGTGAATATGTCGTGTTTGTTGTGTTGTGTGCTGAAACTAATTAAACCCAGTAGGAATGACTTGCCAGATAAATCATCAAACTAAATCATTCCTTGCATTGGAATCTGAATACACACACTGTTAAACTTAAATTATGTGACACAAATTTTGTCCATTATATAGCAAGAGATCGGCACTGTGGCAACTCTTTATCGAACCCATGTAACCAGATTGCTTGGTCTTCAGTGTTTCCTGGTCAGCTGATAAGAATGGGAAGTGAGGATTTAATGGTGACTTAGGCTGATTGATGAAAAAGAAGATAATGGATTTTACATCCCATTCATTTACATGTAACCCAAATCACAATCTTTCCTTAACATTATACTGAGCACATATTTTCCCTAACCTTAACCAAAGCTTTAACCTAACCACAGACTGAATGTGAACCCTGGATGCTGGTATGACAGTTCTGGATCTGTGCACCCACAATCCAGCCCAACCACTAATTCCAAATCAATAACCATGCACACAAATCCTGTCAAAGACATTTCATTTTATGCCTACATCAATAAATTCTATTGGATTTTCTGGACAGTTTTTTTGGCGAAACAGCTTGAAAGCGGGAAATCCGTAACATGCACGACAGTGTTACACAGGTTTTATATCAAAGGTGCCAACATAATGATGGTAACTTATGTGCTTCCACCAACGACCCAGATTAGTTCCACAAAGACTGGAGAGGTTCAGTGTATTCCCTCTATGGCCATGACACCACCAACAAACTTTTTTAGCATAAATGTTAATTTTGGGCTCTGACTTGGCATAGAGAATTTTCTACCAAAAAATGCTGAAACACAATCTTTGGATGTATTATTGTTTGGAGAGCCAGTTCATCAGCAACACCATCCTCATAACGTGGCTGTTGCAGTGTGTCAGTGACAGACGAGGTACCATACCTCCTTTGTACGCTCACAGATTGGTGGTGGCACTAAAATGTCTTGGTTAGATCAGGCAAGAAAAACTACTTCATTAGGTTTAGGGAAACAGCCCTCCGACTTCCTCATTTGCGGCTGTAGTTATTTATTATGGCCACTAGATGTCACCACCTAACAAGAAACATGAATTTGTAGTTCTTATAAGATCCTTTCTCAGTCGACCTATGCAGCATTTCTAATGAGTACAGGGTTTTTATTGTCTGTCTTGTCTTTTAAAGCTTAAATGGCTTGAATTAAAAAGCAAAAAAATAATAAAAAATCTTGGAAAAGTGTTATATTACAATTTCGAGTTGTTCATTCTCCATAATGCCTCCCTGAAACCGTTTTCTGTAGCATTGTAGCATAAGTGCATATATATCTTGTGCCCATGTACTTTGAGTATCAGTTGTGGGCCAAACACATGCCCGTTATTTACCCACTGTGGTGCCAACACACCCGTGGGGATTCGAAGCAAGATGACACATATTCACCTGGTGGAGGAAGTCCGGTCCGCCCCCTTGATTTAGAATATCAGCCCTCCCAGATAGCCAGACGCCTGAGCAGTTCATCCCCTGCTGCTCACCTCACCACAGCTGAGCTGAATATCTATGTAGGGTGATATTACACATCAGTTCTGTGAATATTTGAAGGGTTCACTCGTAAAAAAAGAAAACCCAGATATTTCTGATTTTATTCATTTTCCTAAACCAGTGTTGGTTTGTTTAGTTTAAGAATGACATTAATCCGTTAATGTATATGTTGACAGATTAATTGTTTGCCACACTTTCAGGCATACTTTCTTCTGCTAAAGGCTTCACATGTTTGTAATATCACACAATACAGACTTAAAAACTGGAATAATTATTAACATGGTGAGACATTTTCTTTGTTCTTCTTTGTTAGGTCTTTTGTTGTGTGAGGAGATTAACTTCAACGGCGCTAATTGCAGCTAATTACATGATTTTCTTTTCTGTAATGTTTCTGTTGAGCACTTGCTGGGAAAGAAAAAAGGGGCTCAGTAACAGAGGAGGAGGAAGGAGGAAGGAGCTGTCGGGAGCTGACCTCACATTGTTTAATAATACACTTCCTGTCGACTATTTATGCGTAAGATTGGACTACAGCTGCTTTAAAATTGTTACACCTGTCCCTGACTGAGGACTGTGAGTATTTATGACACCATGTATTACAGTTACAGGGGAAAAAAACCTACTGTTACAGTGAGATACTGGGATGCTCCAGAGGACAAAGACCAGCACCCTTGTGTCATGACTTCAGCTCGCTGTCTCTCTCTCTGTCTACGTCTCTACTGTCTTCTGTCTAATAAAGACAAATGTTTTTGTAAAATACTGAGATGCTTAAAAAGAATTCTTCCACTGGGGCAGCTGTCCATCTCCCTCTCTTGATGGACTAATCCAACATTTATAATCACTTTATCCCAAAATCCTTCACAGAGTCCACAAACGGAGCCAATGAGAATCTGATGTTGCTCAGTGAAGAGCTAAATTTATCATTGTGTTAGACGAAAAAGTGATAATTTCCTCGAGTTCCGTGCATATCTATTTCTGCAGTCTAGCAACACGGCATGTCAGTTCTTCCTTGATGCTTCTCAACCCTGAATCATGGCTAAGAGCACTTTTACGGTTCATTTAAAGTCAGTTTTAACGAGCCAGCTGTAGCTCCCAAAAAAACCTTCAGCGGGAGTGTTTGTATGGGACATCATGAGATGCAGTCTTTTATACTCTCGAGAAAATCTTTCACGTTCTGACAAGATACCCTTCTTGTTAGATTTTCTTTAATTTCAACAAAAAAACAAAAAAACAAATCCCTAACCCGACAAAGGCGTCTCATTGTTGAAAGCAGCGTGTTTTAATAATGACATACTTTGATGTTATTCTGTAGTGTGATGGGTCTGTTCTGTGCTGCTGTACTTAATGCATCATCTGTGTCTCCTCAAGATGAATTTGGTAAAAAAAAAAAAAAAAAAAGTCTTCAGAAATGTATAAAACCCACAAACAGCTTTCCTCCACTGAAAGCATTTTGGTTTTGTACCTGTAACAAAATCATGAAAGGCCGTAATTCAGGCATCTATAGATAAGAAGAGGCTGTTAGAAAGTGTTTACTAGAGCTGTGCTTTCCTCCTATCTGCCAGGAATCTGACCTAAAAAATATTCAAGGACAAGACCAAAAATGAAAACGTTGTCATCATCCGCTCGTCCCCGGCCCCGTCGGCAGGATGTATACTTATCAGCCAATGTTTCTGCGAACCGCAGATACGTCCAAGGTTGACGTTTGCTCCGAACGTGCAAATCTTGTTCACAATCTGTACTTAACCTACTGCAAGTTAATGTAAACTGTCACATTTGATCAAAGCTTTTCTATCATGTTGAGCTAATACTAGTAAATCAAAAAGCTTAGTCTGCTATGTATTATATATTAACCTTACATGTTTATTCAATTATAACAAATCGCGTTAAAGGTGCACTATGTAGTTTGAAGGAATCAGAAGAGAAAGATCTCCACCAACTGATTCGTTCATGCCCAAACTTGCTTTGTTGTCATGACTGAATAAACAAAAACTTTGTTTATAGGTGGCGGACCCTGCCACCTTTTTAGCTTCAAACAGTGTTCTGGGGAGCTTATTCTCAGCTAGTTTATTCAGTTATTGCAAAAGATGAATATTTCTGAGTTTGTATCATTACATCATCAATATCATAAATAATACAACTCTGAGTGTGAATTCCTTCTCCAGGACTACACAGTGCTCCTTTTAAAAGCCTGTGCTTTAGGCAGCTTATCTTACTTGGGCGCATATGGATGTTGTATGATGCTGGTTAACTCTCTGCGAGTGTGTGCCAAAATGTGCCAAGGCTGCCGCGGTGCTGTTCTGGGTCAGTCTATGAGGTTATCGCCGTCAGGAGACACTGGACGGCTGTGTGTTCTGTGGACTAACCGCAGATCGGTTCAAAACAAAAGACAATAGAATGATCGATGTGTAGGTTGATTCCGCCTCCACCGCCTCCAACATGTGTCTGCCACAGACCGCACACACTCAGCGGTGTGAGAGAGAGAGAGTGTGTGTGCGTGCGTGCGTGTGCGCGCGTGCTCACTCTAGTGCGCATTACCAGGGATCGCGTGAAGGCAGAGGACAGTGGGCGAGCAGCTGAAGTCGCAGCCACGCTCCTCTCCACTCCATGTTTTGCCCTGCCCTTGTGCGCTCTGCTCGCCGTGCAGCGTGCATCCCCGCTGCATTCCGCTCCTCCTCACACTGACACGATCACAGGCTGCTGCTGCTGCTGCTGAGGCTGAAGCTGAAGCTGAAGCTGCTGCTCACTGTCTGTGTGTGCGGGAGAAGTTGTTGGCACAGGGAGCACCAGGGAGCAACTCGTCCTCTCTTCTTTAACAACACACGGGATCTGCTCAAGGCGGGAGCGATCGGGTTCTGCGTGTGTCTGTTTTTTTTTTCTTTCTTCATCTCGAGGAGGAAGATACCGAAGCTTTTTTTTTTTTTTTTGTTTCATCTTTTATTTTTTAATTATTTTTGCAATGAGGTGGACGTACCAGAATCTAAAGTGAGGACTGAGGAGTGCTTTATTTTCTTTTTTTTCTCCTCCTCGTGTGTTTAATGAACATCCGACAGAGAAGACCCTCTGAACCAGCAGCTCTTTGGATTTCTTAGTTTATTATTATTATTATCATATTTTTTTATTTTCGTAATTTGTAATATTTCTTGTCGGAGCCCGTGTTTCTCCCGTGAAACCACTATCGAGGGGTATTTCACTGATGTATGCGATGTGGAGACTGCAAGTCGCCTTATGTACTGTGTCGGTGCTGCTGTCCCTGTCGTCTGGCGAGAGCAAAGCGCGGAGCTGTAGCGAGGTGAGGCAAGCTTACAACGTTAAGGGATTCAGCCTCGTCAATGTGCCTCATCAGGAGATATCAGGTAGGCGAAATCGACATATCACCAGCGCGCGTCACCACGTGTCATGTCTTGTTTGCCCCCCCTTTCCTCCTCCTCCTCCTCCTCATCATCTTCCTCCTTAGATTAAACAATCTTGGTGAGGGTGGCCACACGTGACCCGAACTATGTGATCCACTTCGAACCTCTGAGCCTTTCAGTCGCCAGTCATCCTCAAAAGTCTGTTTCTAACAGAGCCTGTGTGCAGCAGCAGGAAGTATCTAGATGAATCACAAGTGGTGTCATTGCAGTATAGTGGAACTGTATTTATGTGTGTGTGTGTGTGTGTGTGTGTGTGTGTGTGTATGTTTTTATCTATGTAAAAGTCAGAGTGGTCCTCTCCATCTTAACATTGCGAGCTGCATTTCATTCATTACCTTACCTCCCATGTGAGGACAGCTAAAATGATCCACCCCTGCAGAAGCAACACTCATTATGCTCTCCAAAAAATAGAATGAATAAAGGATTTAAAAAGAAAATAAAAAATAAAAAATCCCACCATGTAGTTTAAGTATTTACTTCAGGTGTTCATAGATGTGACATTTTAGAGATTTACACGCACAATTAATCCACAGTGTCGCCCTCACCTGTTTCAACCTTTTTTTTTTCTTTTTTTTTGAACCATTAAAGAGAACTGTTCCTCTCCTCCAAGAGTCAACTTGTCCACAGTCCATAGGCAACCCCTTTACCAGCCCAAAGACCCCCCTGTGTCAGTCCCCACAGTTTGAGATTGCTCATCAGCAGAGCTGGCTCAAATGGAGACCGTGACAGACGGACTTCATCGGTGACACTGGAGGACGCGTTCTCGAGAAAAAGTCGCTGCAAAACCTGTTGCTCACATTCAACAGAAGACCACAGGGCCTGTTGTGTTGTATTTGGCTAAATGGTGAACGCTGTTTACCAGTAGGGGGCTGTATGCGCTCAGCACGGATCACTCCTTATGCTGTGTGTTTTCTTTCTATTTTATTTCTTTCTTTCTCCCCCCCCCTCTTTCTTTTCAGTGTTCCTCAAGGCTACAGCTTAGGTTTTAATTCATGCTCTTTGGTACAGCAGAGATATGGGGTTTTATTATCTCTTGTGTGGTGGTAATCACATTTATGGTCAAAGCAGGAAAGGAGATTAGTCAGTAAACATAGTGTGCTTCATGAGAGGGAAGAGGGAGAGTAGCAGTAGAGGCCTGGAGTTAATCCCTCTATTGCCTCTGACAGACAAAATAGAGATAGTGTATTGGTAATTGGCAGTGTCAGGCAGTAATGATCATAGAGCCGCCTTATTTGCTTTTAACACGGTTTTGGCCGGACGGGAATGTGATCATTTTGTTACTGATTGTTCTTTGTGTGAGGGACTACATCTTATCTCAGTTTTGTCTAAGAATTATTATTCTGTGTGGCAAATTTAGAAAGCGCGCACCCTTACCCACTAATCAAGCCTCTTTTTAAACCAAAAAAAAAAAAGCCTCCTATAATGAACGTGAAATATGCAAACTCAAAGTGAAAAACTTTCCACACTGCCTCAGCAGCAACATGTCGTCCATGCAGCAGGTAGACGGTTTCAGCAGAGAGCTTGAATAAAAAGAACTCCAGACGCTGCGATTGGAATAATTAATGTGCCGCGTCTATTCTTTAAAACACTTGCATGATATGCTTTTAAAAGCAGTGCGACAGTGCCGCCGCTCTGTTATTGTAATTTCATTAGCTGTCTCTGAAATGACAGAGCACAGGAAGCCGGCAGACATGCTGGCTTCTGATGTTGCCTGGTGGTTTCTTCAGTGTTGTGAAGTGATTGAACAAAGCTTTGCACAATGTTTTCTAGAGTCTGGCAATAGCTGTGGTTCAGGATTTCTTATAGAGCTGCGTCGATAAATTGACTAATCAGTTAGTTGTCAATGATCAAATTCATCACCAACTGTTTTTTTTATAATTTTGTTGTAATTATCTTTTTTTTCTTTCTTTTTTTTTTTTTAAGAATATCATTTCAGCTCCTTAAATGTGAGTATTTCCTGCTTTCTTGACTCCTCAATGACAGACAACTTAATATCTCTGGAAACAAGACATTTGAGGACGTCATTTCGGGCTTTGGGAAACACTGAAAGACATTTCCACCATTTTCTGACATTTTCTAGAACCAACAATTTAGGAGTAGACTGATTGCCAGCCTCGCAGATGATCAGGGCTGATAGTCAACATTTTTCCCAGTGCAGGTATTTTTGATTTTTGTGTTGATTCCCGATAAAATGAATTAGTTTAAAAAATGCACTACTTTGGATCTGATGCATCGTGCCGCATCCTTTCTCCGTCTGTAGTCACTCAATGTCCCGGCCACAACACTATGTGATCGGTCACACATCATAAGTAATATCTTATCAACGCTGAATAATCTGTATCTGCGAAGTAAGTAGAAACCAAAGTTATCACAAACATATAAATGATAGGTATTTAGTTAAATTAAGTATGAAATTGCAGAACATGGAAATATTAGAGTAGCTCACAACCGTACTGAAGTACAGTACACTAATGACTTGCAGTTAGTTATATTCTGTCACTGGTTTTACTCAACTTTGACACTAAGATTTCTATTTTTACTTTTAATATCGGTTCCAATTATCGGTTATCAGTGTCCTTGATTACTAATAATCTGTGTTGGTAGCATCCCATGAAGTCGCCCCCCCATAAACAACTAATTGTTTCATATGGAAAATAATCGAGAAATGAGTTAATAATGAGAATAAACGTTAGTTGCAGCCCTGAACTCTTATGTTTGTCTTCTGATTCAGTCAGACGTTTGCACATATCTGGTAATGGAACATGAACACGGGTCATTCCACTTATTATGATTGTCTGGTTTATATTTTGGATTATTTATTCATATCTTATTTGATAGTTTTGGTTTCTGAGACTATTGGACTCCAGTTTAGCAGCTGTTTTTATTTTATTTAACAGTTCTTCTTTTAGAATCGAGACTCATGAAGCGGTCCGGTATTTGACCACAGAGCTTTTGTTGGCCTCCACCTGCCTGGTTCCATTTACCGTCAGAGGATCAGATCATGTCAGATAACATTTTAGAAATGATTTGGAAATATCTGGAACATGCTTTAACTTGTATTACTTTTATTTGATTGGAATTCTCAGCATTTATTCTTCTGTCTTGGTTTAACACCCCCTGTGATGAAAACATCTGCAAGTTAAAGATGAAGACAGCAGTCAGTTGGCCACATTATAGATCAAGACGTTTTTTGGAGCTGTGAGCACGTCCTAATTAGAAGTCATGTACAGCCTGTACACTAAGTGTAATTGGATTTTGTTGTCTCCAAATAACCTTTGCATAAACACAGCAGAAGTTAGATATAGGCCTCAGGAGATGGGATCGTAGAAAGCGCTCAATTATGCCTAATTAGCTATGCTAATATAGACTTGTGGTAAGATGCATGAGCAACGTTAGCACTCATCCCTCCATCATTTGCTGTGTCATGCCACTGCTCTGCCCCTAGATACAAAACACACAGGTTTAATACTCGTGCAGAGGTGGCTACCTCAGGTTGTGAGCTCCCATTTGCATAAGCTAATTGTTTTGACAGCTCTCTGCCACTGACGAGCCGGGCAACATTACTTATGATGGGGCAAACACAGATATGCTTACACAGACGGCGGTTTTCGCACACAAAAACTCAGTAGGCTGAATCTACAGTTTATATTAAACATAGATCTCAAACACACCATTTATTCACAAAAAAAAACAATCTTTCTGTTTGTGTGATTTTGTTAGTTTGGAGTTTCTGTCTTCACATATTCATCATAAACACATTCACACACCTACTATCTAAATTCTGCGGACGAGCCATTAGTGAAATATTACAGCGGCGTTTGAATGGGTCTCATGGGCTCCAGAGTCATAAAACTTATTCAGAACATAAAGAACCTGGTAAAGCATCAGTGCAGAACCCTTAAATTGATGTTTCAAGGATTACACCTGGAGGCTAGCTCGTGTCAGTTGTGGAATGGTATCTTTTTTTGTTGCATATTTTCATCTCAATAGGTTTTTTGCTTCAGTGATATAGTGCGGGGCTCATAATTACCTCTCACAATAACAAATGTCACACCGGTGGAAAGACAACATTAAGTGCACGGTCGAAGATGGCTGGACTTACGTTAATGGTTTTTCCATTAAGAGATGTAATGCATGGTGAGTGGTGCAGCACTGCTTTCATACTGTCCCTGGCAAATTATCATCATACATAGTTTTATTCTGAGATTTAAATATGGCACTGATGCACACATAATGTAATAGACAGCGCTAGCTGGCTCGGCTAGAGGTCAACCATACTGCCCACTTCAGTGATTAAAGAGCGCTGCTTTCTCTCTTTTTTTGCCTGAGGACTCTTGAACAGCATCTCAGGGTGCGGGAGTGGAGGGAGGAATGGATGCCACTAAGGAAAATCCTTCTAGCTTTCGACTAGTTTTCACACAGTTAGAGGTCTCTCCGAAGAGTGCTGTTGAGACAGACTACTGCATGTGAATCTGGTGGACGGCTTCATTCAGCTCCAGCAGTTTTAGCTTGTGATTCCTCGGCTCTCGTGTCGTCAGTGTACCATCGCCCGCCCGCCCGCCTGCCTGCCTGCCTGCCTGGTGTGTCAGACAGCCGACAGCCAACAATGCAGCCTGTCTGTGAGGATCACCCCTGTGTGCATGTGTCAGACGTTAGTTATAGTGTCACACACACAATGCAGCTTGATTGTCAGCCCTTTGTTCATAAACACAACGGCTTCAGTCAGGCCCTGTCAGGGAGCTCTTTCTCCCAGGCCCTGCTGTTAATATCAACATCTACTTACATGGAGCGGTTGGGATCCTCATGGGTGGACTCTGCTCTTTGCTACGGCTTTGAAACAAAATCGCTTGATGCGCTGCAGATCCCGTGAACGCAGTGCCCGAGTCTTATATTTCCTTTCTCCGGAATAGCAATTACCTCTGGGGTTCATCTGTAGCAACTTTTAAAGAATATTATTTGAATTCTCTTAACAGAACAGCTATTAGCTGTTACACAATCCGGCATAATTTTGTGCTCGTGTGGATTCCTGATGCTTCAGCTCGCCCTGTTTATCTCTGATCTGTTCTAGGCTGTTTGCAGGTTTGTGAGATGCACGCAGTTTCCCAATTCCCTTAAACGCAACGCTGATATCAGAGATGTTTGCTGTTTGTACTTAAATGAATGTTAGGACCCAAGTGAACCTTCTCTATACAGCACAGTTAATATTGCAAACACTTTCTCGACACCAACAGCACCGTAGCTCTTAAAATAAACCATCTCACAGCACTTATTAATGCCTGGATGTAAGATTCACATGAGGCTGCTGAAGATGTACTTTATCAGAGCTTAAAGGGGCACTGTGTTGTAGAAGAAATTCAAACTCTGAATTTCGATATTTACAGTATTAATAAAGTGATAACAGAAATGCTGAAATATGTATTTCTTCTATAGCTGAGGAAAATGAGCTCCACAGAACACTATTTCAAGCCAGAAAGGTGGCAGGGTCCGCCACATATACACAAGGTGAAACAATATGAAAGTGTCTTGTCCTTTAAGGTCAGTTTGTTTGAAAACAAAGGCAGTTGCTTATTCAGTTTGTTTAGGGATGAAAATCAGTCAGTGAAGATCTTTTGATTGAAATTTATTTTCCTGAAACTACATGGTGCTTCTTAAAAAAAAACAAAAAAACAAAAAAAACAATCATATAATCACATTCATTTTTAAGCAGGTTTAAACCTGCATTGTTTCATAGTACATAGCGTTTCAGAGCCGTTAGTTGTTCGATATGGCAAACAATGATAGAATTGATTCATAATTAAAGATAAGAAAAAAAAAAAAAAAAAAAGAATTACATCCTTTCATTTCCGTGTTCCCATAAGATTCCACTGCACGGATCACCACTTCAGTTTTGAAGCTGTTTGGCGTTACTGTACAAACCGTCTGTCTCATCACTTCTGTCGGGAATTTTAAATTACATAATTTATCACGGAAAATGTGGCGACACCCTTCACTTGTCACATTTCTGCATACTGTCACATAAGTCTCTAATCAACAGTCTGTTTGTTGCACTGATCTATATTTGATTTGCTGTACATGTAGGGCAGGTATGCAAGATGAATCTGCGGGGTAATTTTAGATGCGTTCGCAGCCAGATGTCTAATCACTAAATAATGGAAAGACATGAGACCTTTAGTGAAAGTGTGGGAATACCACTCTAAAAGCCCTAGCCTAGCAAATATCCATATAAAAATTCTGCGGGGCATTTTTTTCAGAAGCCCATTAAGATGCTCTTGGCTCTGCCAAATTGGAAATAAGTCTCTCGCCAGCCTGTATACATCTTCAGAGAGAACGGTTAATGAGATGTGAGGGAGATTAGGCTGTGTGTGTGTGTTTGAGCGTGTGCGTGTCTCTGTGTGTGTTTGTGCATGAGAGTTTAGCCTCACTTTACCCCGTCTCTCTCTTGCTTTGCATCTCTATTGTGGTAGAAAATGACCAAAGTGTTTTGTTTTTCATCAGATGAGACAGATTGTGTGCCTGACACCCTCAAATGTGTTTATGAATCCTTCAGCCGTACTTCTCCACCTTTTGTCAGATTTGCTGAGGGAGGGTATTTGACAGTTGTCATGACCTGAAGGATGTGTCAACCCACTGCAGGCGTTCATGCCTGAAATGCATATGGTCTGCAAGCTTCCTGGAAGCCTTCACTAGCACCATGTATGGCGTTTTTCTGAGTAGTGTGAAAAGCCTCCTGTGAGCGTAGGAGACTGCTGTAGCCCTTTTTCCAGTTTTCAATCAAGTGCTGGCTTAAATCAGTAATGGAGGGTGGGATTAACAATCTCTACCCCCTCAAATCTTGAAAAGAGAACTCAAAAATAACTGAAAAAAAAAATGTTAAAGGATGGAAGTGATTAAATATTTAGGGATTAGAGGTGAGATCATAGCAAACACACAAGTTTACTCAGTAAAAGAGAGCATATGGGCATCCTTGACTAACCATGTGTTGAAATCCTGACTTGAGTGAGAACTATGAGAGGTGAGAGGAGCTCTGGGACACAAGCAGGGAGTCAAACAGCACGTTATCCATCTGAATTTGAGGGATTAGTGATCTCTAGTGCTACACGCTGCCTTGTGTACTCGTTTTTTTTCTACAAAAAAAAAAAGGAGAAGCATCCAACTTTGCTTTTCTCTCGTTAGTACATTAAAGGAAGAGAAGCTGCCACAGGAGGTAACAGAAGGAAAAGCAGCATGTGGGATTCCTCCACCAGGAATTTGTTTCCCTGAGGATTTCTCTATGAGTGGGGTGAGGGTGGTGCAGGAACACTGCTGACGGTGGTGAGGGTCACACTGTCACATCATTGTTGACATGTGGAAGGAGCAGATTGTTTTAGGGGGTTACAGGGCAGCTTTCCTTCTAATCTCTACGTCGGGGAGACCCTTAGGATTGACCTAAAGCCATATAAAAACATACTGTTTACTACACAGACAACACTAATCGCTTTCTCTATTTTCACTTCTAGCCAAGAGTGTGTTTGTGGTTTTCCTTCACTGCTATTCCTTGCGTATGTCAGAGCACCAAAGCGTTCTGTTGTGTTTATTGCTACGGTCTCTCTTTTTGCCCACAGGGCCGTTTAGCCTCTGGAGGGTAGTCTCTGAATAGGAGTCCCTAAGCTTGACACCAATGATAAGGCTCAGAGAGATGCGAGCCGTGTGGCGCTTTGGGAAAACCCGTGCCATATCGAGGTGTCAAGGATGCAAATACATCGTCACACTGGGGACTTTTTATTTTTGTTTTTCAGACACGGACATGTACACATGGCTGAGGTGATTTGCTAAATGCACCACCCCTCAGAGGCTTGGAAGTAAACAAGCATTAAGCGCAGATAAACATGATGTGCCAAAATTGTCATGGAAACCTCGGATGCTGTCAACAAATGCAGACAGCGGCGGTGGCATCGGCATTACAGATTTGACAATGACAGTGTTGTCGTGTTCAAGCCACATAGACAGGGCTCTCTGTGGTGGTCTCACTGAAGGGAGACCTGTTGTGTGTTTTTGACGCATCAAAATCAATATACCATGCAGGCGCTGTTTAAAGTTCAAACAGAGCCACAGAAGAACTTTTAGGCCTGTGAACATCAATCAGGTCTCTAAATATAGTTGTTCTTTTGTCACTGAATTCTTGTAACTGGAAATTAAATAATTGGACACTGACAAGTTTTAATTATTTTGCCTTTTACATGAGAGCAAAAATTGAAAAGAGGTTTACTTTTTATGGAAGGTCATGTCTTCAAAACGAACGTCACTGAATCCCTTGCAACGTCCAAAAAGGCTGCACACGTGAGCGGCTTGCAGTACTTGAAGTTCCTCAAGCATCTGAAGTCTGTAGCTCTCAGACTCTCTTAATCCTGGCAGCCATTTCAGATTTCGTCTCAGTCTTTAGACAAGGAAATGATTAGTTTGAGTCACATTTAATCCCTCAGGTTTTACATATGTATCAATTTTGCATAGCCAGCTGCATCATATTGTTTTATTTGTAGCTCATCATTGCCTCGACAACGTCATTCATTCCAGCTGAAAACATAAATCATTAAGAAAACAAAAGAGGTTACAAATACATTCTTCAAGTTTAAAAACATTCATATGAAACAGCTGAGTGGCGTCAGTTCTGCAAACTCTGCAGAGTGCTCAAACAGATGTTTTATGTTGGAAGTGTTTTCAGTGCCAGATTTGTTGCCCTGTTGAGGATTTCATCACCAGGGTCATATACGTGGAATTCCCTCAGCGCCAGTAGGAATGAAGGAAAGGTTTGGTTGGTTGATCCCTTTTTGAAGAGATGAAAGCTCAATCAGGCATATGAGAAGGTTTATTAATGGCCACCCAGGACGGAAAAATCCTAAACTCAAGGTGTGTCTTTTTTTTCGACCGACATTCTAAAAAACTTATTGCCGGCAAAGAAAGCAGATAACGTTGTTGGTAGAGGGAAAAAAAAAAAACAGAAAAGTGAGGCAAACCAGTGTGTGTGCAGTAATGTGCACAGCTAAAGCAACACTATGTACTGTAGGCAAACTATTAATGCAATTCTAAGGAAAGAAAGTTGTATAACTTAATTTTTGAGTTTCATTATCAGGGCAACAAGTAGCATCATCCTCCCACTGGCACAGATTTGGTTTGGTCTGATCTTAACATGGGATTTATTTTTTTGTTTTGTCTTTTTGTTTTCTTTTCATTCTTTATTTAGATAATTTTCACATTTTTGACAGAACACAACCAAAGTAGAAAAACACAATGTGGGGGTGCAACATTTAGATATTGTCCAATGTTCATCATTGTCCACAGATATTCACTTCTTCAATTATATAAACAATTTCTCCCATTTTCTGAGGAACATGAGATTTTTTTTATTGATTTTTTTTAAATAGAAATAAGTCACCAGACATTTCCTTTGACACTTCAACATTTTTTTTGTAATTGAGTCATTTAATTCTACCCTCAGTTGATTCTGGTCCCAGTTTATAGTGCTTTCCTTCTTTTCCAGAGAAATTCTATTAAATCTGTCCTCCAGACCAAATGAATATCTGTGTCACTGACTTGTACTCTGTGACCCGAAGTGCAAAAGTAATGTCACATTGCCTCCAATCTGGGCAGCACCCCACCTAGAAAGCGAAATCAGCTTATGGCTGAGTGGATAGGTGTGTTTCACTCTTCCTGACTGCAAGAGTCTGAAGAAATCTTGTTACTACAGACTCGATCTGGTGGTCATCCGCCAAGTGTTTTAGATGCACTGGGGCTCTCAATTCGGATACATTTGCATTTGCAAATTGGGCTAAAGCTGGTGTTCAAACCTAAGCTAACTCTTGGCAGCAAAGTGCAGTACTTATTTAAGTTGTGCAACCAGAGAACTTGTGCTCACGATGAGTAATTTCAGCTCCACAGTGAGCTTAACAAGAGACTTCTTCCTGCGTCTCTAAAGTGAAATGATGATAATGGCTCACCGAGTAACAGGACAACAGAAAACCACGCTGCCAACCTTATAATGCTCTGGAAAGATCACAGATTTGCTCTAAATTGTGTTTTCAACGATCAGTAGTTGTTAACCAGAACAAGACATGCAAGCAGAGCATGTTGTTCCAGTTATGAATTAGGAAATTTATACCGATTACATGAGTTCATGACCCAGTTTAGTGTGATCTCGTTTGCGGCTTTGAGGTGGAGAGACTAATTGGAGATCTTTATTATTTTTATGTTAATTCAAAAATGTAGAGGGCTGGTCTTCACCCCGGGTCACATTTTCGGGCTTTAATTATAACATTAAATAATAGGCTTTGCAGTGAAATGCCTCGAGGGGGCATAATGACACTCTCGCATGTGTCAGGGGTCTCAACTATGTTCCTTTACCCTGCGCTGCCTCATTTGCTTCTGACTCCGGTTTAGGAACTGTGTTCCTCTTTATTCAGTGATCTGTGAGAGCCAAAGTTACACTGATGTTAATGGGCTTCATGATGATTGATCACTGCAAAAATTAAGTGTATATTAAAACTTTGACGGCACAATATTAGAGAGATGGCAAACGAGGTTTTGCAATTGAGATGAAATGTTTCTTCAGTTGCTGCCAAAAATTCAGTTTGCTTGAAAAATGTTTGGACTGTTTCATCACAGTCGCTTTTAATGCTGTAGCTCTGTATAACTAGATGGTTATGCTGCTGCATATTGTATATTTTCTTTTTTTTTTTTGAGAATTTGCTTTTAATGAAGCATACTGGACGTACGACTTGGAAGAGTGGTACAGAATGTACATCCGTAGTCATCTGGAACTGGAGACGTACAGCGGGGGAGAACCAACAGATCATTTAAATCACCTTTTCTCAGAGCTGCCACGAGAGCAGAACAGTCTTCCGCGAAAAGATATCTAGGCTCACACCACTGACTTGAATGGGGCCACATAGTGCATCTCCAGGGAGGCTCGCCATCATGACAAATGTGACGAGCTCATATAACCTTAATGCCAGGAGAGGACCAGTCTGAAGTCCTGACATTGTGAGAATGGTGATGAGGTCTGAGAAAGAATATCTCCAGCCTTCATAGTTCTATTAATTCAAGGCCTGTTCGAAAAGCCTCTTCAAACATTTTGGGAAGGCTTGTTGGGATCGATGGGCTGTTGAGCGTATGTCCAGTGTTTTGGACCCTTGAATTTTTCGCGTGTCAAATTAAACATCTGCCATTGTGATGCTTCCTGGCACGTCCTTGTTCTTTGGCTCCTGGAGGGTGCTAGAATTTGAAAAGAAGCCAGCCTCATCTCCTGCTCCCAAAACCCCGCTGTTTCCTGTCCCCTGTGTAAGCTGCCGGTAAATGAGTGGGCTGGTCATCTCACACCCTGGGGCTCTACCTCGGGCTCTTCAGACCACCAGCTGTTGTGTTTAGGACTGAGTCATGCACCAGTTAGCATGATGAATTCAGAGCGCAAGCGCAACGCTTTAACCTCACCGTATGTCTCCTCCTCCACCCTCCTGGCCTCTAATATGAAGCAAGTATGATGAGCTGACATTCCCCTGATTTCCATACAGTTGGGATTGATCCATCAAGCTTATGTTTTATGATGACTGATGACTTCATTTACTTAAGGCAAGCTGGACTTTCCCCAGTCGGCAGAGTAAATGTTGTAATCTTACGTTTTCTTACATTTATGTTGAACCTTTACGGTTCTTCACGTTGCAGATTTATGTTACTTTAGGTTCAGATTTATGTTGTACGTTATGACAGTGCTGTGCTTGTGATCTGGTTGGGTTCAGGTGCAAAAATAATTTGTTTAAGGTTAAGAAATTATCATGTTTTGGCTTAAAATATTGTTGTTTTTTTGCCACTAACAAGGCTGGAAATTGTCATGAGTCCTCATGAAAAATATTAAGTGGTGCCTCGCTTTGAAATGGTGAAACACTGTCAACCCTCGTCAGAATGATTCAGTGTTTTTTTTTTTTCTTTCACAAACAGAAGTTAGAACACAGTTTCAACCTCTGGTCACTATTCCAGCATGCCTGCCTCGCAATATGACAGTAAGGTCAGTAACATGTAACGTGAATGTGATGGAACAAGCACTGTAAAAATGTTGTCCACTAATTAGTTAATTAATCGCAGATCATGTCATTATCTTGGCCAAATGATAAGCATACACTTCTACGATGGAGCACCGAAATGTACAAATATACTTGGCCAGTAGTCAATACACCTGGGCAATATAAAGTATGTGTGGGAAACCCTGAGTTGTTTGCAGGAACATTAACTTTCAACATTTGGTCCTGGTGACTGGGCTGGCCGGACCATGTACTTGATTAAACTTGTAACACTGTTAAAGGTTGTACATGGTTCAATTTATATGGCTGACAGTTAATCTTCCAACATATAAAAGCTAAGTCGACAGGAGAGGTCACAACTTTTGCCAATGTCAGAGTGCGAGGCTGTATATTTCCTGGAAGCATTATGTGCCGGTGCTGATCTATACATACTGAAACATCAGTTTAAAAGATTTATGTTCTAACTTTGTCCCAGCACATAGTTTTCGGGTGACAGTGGCAGGGCACTTGAAGATATGGCCCGATGTAATGACGTGTTGGAGGTTTGAGTTCCTTCATCAGCTTCCCGTGGCTCATCTCACTGTTCTTCCCAGCTTGATTATCCAAACTCATTCACCATTCATTTTTATTCGGAGGATTCAAAGTGAACATACTTTGACACGTCCTTGGCCATGCAGAAGCACTCACATTCTGAAATAAATCTTGAGTGTGTTGATAGAATATGAGGGCAGTCCTTTTTTTCGTTGTCTTCCTGACCCAATAATTTGGAAGGCTCCCGTCTGTTTATTAGTATAAGAATGAGTAAGGCACTAAGAATCTTGTATTTTCATCTCATCTATTTGATGTCTTCTAGAAAACCACTGGGCATTATGAATTCTGCTTGATCAGTTTGACCATTCAGAGTAGAAGGGGAGTGCAAGATCAGCAATTTCAGCATTTCTATAGTATTTAACAGATGGTTGATAGATATTTTGTTTTTTTATGTTTGTTCAATGTACAATTCTAACATCCCTCTTTCCTCATGTTTTACTGAAGCTCTAATCAAGGAAATTAATCATTAAATATTTCAGAAAGAAGTCAAAGACAGAATTCCTCATACAGTGAAATAGTCATGCATCAAACTCCGGCATAACATACCATATGCTTCAGTCAAGCTGGTCCGGTTTTCACAAAATATAGAATTTTACTCCCTCTGAGTTCCACAGTTTAATATGACAGGGACCCCATATCTTTTGAAACAAGGTAAAACGAGGGTAAGTGCAAGTTCTAACCAGCCGGAGATTCTTGTATTTCAGAAACGCCTCATGAGCCCAGTGTGTAACACCCCTCCCCATGGGTGTGATTTGGAAATTCATATGCCATTATTTTCTTATTTCCACATACGAGGGTCCACTCCAGACTCCAGCTTAAATTGCTGTTTGGAAAATTGGCCACAGGCATTACCCATGACAGATGCATGAAGCTATACAGTGTATCAGTGCTGCGCTTTAATAGACTGCATGCATGAGTGGAGGCAGTAGCCACGAGCTCCGCTGAAGTGCTTGGCGTGTACGATGACTTACCTTTGACATTTACAACAGGAGTCTCCAACCCAGTAGCACGCATTTTAGCTTCAGACACAAGGTGTAAAGTCAAGGAAGTGCAGGAATGTTCAGTAAAGCGTTAATGCATATGAAATGGAGTTAAAATTAGTGAAGGTGCAGAATTAAGGTGTCAGGTGGGTGGAAAGTGTTTAAAACTCCGACCTGTAAAAGGAGTGGGTGCAGCAGGTGTTGCGCTTATCAGATTTCAAAGAGCATTTGAAGTCGCCTGACTGCAATTAATGGAAAACCTGCTTGGGATCTGATTTAGACTTAGAAATAACGCTCAAAGTGACTTTTTGGTAAATGCTGTGTATATGGATACAATCTGTCTTCACAGTGGATTTTATATGTGTGTTCACAGTCAGAAGCTGTTTTATGTTTCACAACATTGCAGAACCATTTAACTGGGGTTGTCTCAAAACTGAAAGGTGAATTACGCATTTGTGCCACATTGTAGTAATGATCAGTTTTTGAATTGTGAATAGCAGTCATGTCAGTATAAAAAGTTGTGACTGAGAGGTAGAAATCTATACTATATCAGACTTTTCACTTACTAATGGGAAAGTGATAGAAAACTACTGACTGATCCAATCCAGTATTTCCCACCCTGACATAATTCACTCATCTGATACCCGACTAATGTCACTGGTCCACTCGCAGATCCAGATTCCATAATGAGCATCTTTAAAACATACCCCCGGCGCTAACAACAGCGGAGCTGGTACCTAGGATTCCAACGCCATGCAATCCTCGATATTATAATTTGCCGACATGCTCATGGCAAGACGAATTTATGTTCGGGCGAGTAGATGGCATCTTACAGTCATCCAATCAGTCAAGCGAAAAAGAAATGTGATGTACACTGCATCGCTGGAGCAGAGCTTTACAGCAGAGAGAAGCCCTCCGAGTCTGTCTCACAGACAAGTGTTGAACCGAAGTTAACTGGTTTGATTTTGATTTTATGTTGACGATCTGATCTAATGTGGACAACACTCTTGACAGCAACTCTCATATCACCAACGCTGCAGGACAGGGATACAAATTTTAAGAAATATCTTCAATCGATAGTTGGCTGCCTGAACAACTGATTGTTGGTTAATCATTAAATATATATGAAATACACGTATGCCAGGATTAGGAGTAAAAAGAACAAATAAAGTAATCACCAAGTTGCTTTAACAATATACAGAGTAATGACTTTATATTAATGGCAGAGTTCCCCCCTGTGATTATTTAACAACTGGCCAAAGAAATCCAACCTATACTGAGGCTGCTAAACAGCTAAAATGTGATGGTATCAGTTTGTGCTGAATTTATTTTTGTATTTTGTAATTTTTAACCAGATACTTTACGATGTATTTGTGCAAATGTCTTATTATCGGTTAATACAATTTGATTCTGTTAAAATCTTCACAGCCATTAATCGATTATTGATTAATAATCAATAACCTTCCTACTGCAGTGTTAATGTCTACTATCCAACAGTTATTATTTAAAAAGAAAGATAATATTGTTCACTCACTGTGCATGTCAACAGCATGGTATTCTGGTAAATCAGAATACGCTTTTCTTTGCAGACATCATTGAATCATGGTCTGAGTTTCATGTTTATTATTTGAGAAATTGCCTTTGTTATATTTCCAACTCCTCAATAGTAGCTCTTCATTTAGCCAAACTGGATTTTTTACTACAGAACCTGGCTGGTGCAATTCTGTCCTTGTGCGAAATGGGATGCCTCCAGCACTCCTCATCTTTGGGGAAATTCAGCCAAAGATGTTTGAAAGAAAATAGAGAAAAAATGAAAGAAAAACAACAGTCTTTGCCCTTTGGGAATTCAACCCAAACAAAACACCTGCCCTCTGAAACAATGTGTTGGCACGCTGTAAAAAAATACCTCTGCAATTACAGACATACTGTGAATATGATTTATATTTTCTTAATATCTACTTGACATGCTGTCAGTTTACACTGATGGAAACCGGAGTTGTAAACAAAACAGTCTGCACATTGTCTTTTACATGCAAAGTGTGTTTATTTACAGCGATACTGCTGTCACGTTTCAAGCACACAGGCTGTTCATCAGGCTGAAGGGGGGACAGATTTGACTTCCGAATAGCAAGTGTGATATGAAATTATGAACCTGAAGCGTTAAGTCTTACCTCGCTGCTTCACACTCAAACTGCGAACCTTATATTTATCTATCCATTACTGTCACTCAGTTTTCCAACTCCGGAAGTTAACGGAAAGTTAGAAAATCTTTTAGCTGTCTCCAAGTGTGGTAACATATGGTTGGAGCGATTGTGGGAATTATCTGTGTCATCTTCTTTGGACATATTCAATTTGGGTCTCAGGCCCCAGTGGAAATAGTTGAAAGTGGGTGATTTGGGTGATGGAGAGGAGATCCAGATGGCAGAGCAGCGCCAAGATCAATCGAGCTTGATGCATTTTTCCCACTTCAACATGCAGACAGATGTGATTTAACACAGTAATTGGGTTTGCTTCAAGTTGGTGGATTTCTGTTGACAAGTAATAACACCTCAGAGAAACAAGTGCAGACTTGCTTGTAAAAACCCCAGAACCTAAATTATTTTATTTCACCCTAACAATTAGTCCTCTTTTTTAAGGTCTGACTGAATATTACCCAGAGGAGTATTGATTGTGGTTTCATTCAGAATACATGTTGTCACATGTTGTCGAAGAAACCTAATGTCAGATTGAAGTGATGATTTCAAGTGCTGATCATTTCCAACATCAATTAATTTGGGAATTATTTGTGCTACTACGACATAAATACATTGGATATGGACATGATACTTCTCATAGGTAGGACAGACTGGGTTTTGTAGTCCATATTATTAGTGTGTGAGCATATTGAGTGAGGTCACAATTCAGCTGGTTATTCAGGGTCTGGAAGCATAGGCAATGCATGTATGTATATATATATATATATATATATATATATATATATATATATATATATATATATATATATATATATATATATATATATATATATATATATATACTCAGCTTCCCCTTGAAATCTGATGATAGTTTGACTTCACTGTTTTCAGTTTCAGGAGTAGGTGATACCATCCTTATAATTGTGTTTTTACTATACTGGTTTATAGTTCACCCTCAAAATGTCCACCTGCTATAATGCTACACGATTTTCAAAACCTCAACATAAGCTTTAGTTTTTAAATGTACCTTGCTTGACCAACCAAATAACTTTAACTACCTCTGGTTATTCTTGCATCAGCACTGTGATATTTATGTGGTCTTTTTTTAGGTGACTTTCGACTGGTCAGTCTTTTTATTTCTCTACTAATATTTCTTACTAGAGTGGAAGTAAAAAAGTGAAGTGAAAGTACAAAGTAATGAGAAAATCCTCTGCCAGTGGATAGCCTACTTTTTGGCCTTGCACTTTAAACAAGGAAGATTGTCACAATACCTCCAGAATGCATTTATTTGCAGGAATCATGTTGGTTTTATAATATGATTTGAACCTTTTAAGCTTTAAACGACCTTGATCCAGTGTGCTGAACCAGCAACAGCAGCGGCTGTTTTTAACATATATTGCTCAATGCTACTTTTCCTTTCCAAATAACATTACAGGGAATTCATACAGTCTTCCGTCATTCAACAACTTTCAATTCAATTGGCGAGTGTGATTGAGCTCCCCTCCTGCCCTCTAATCTAATCTGTGTCGGCTGAATAAAGGGCTCTTTTAAATGAACCGCAGCCTGAATAAAGAAAGGACAGTCATGGTCCAGATGTGTGAGCGGGCTAAGCTGTACCCAAGTCAATAGATCTCAAAGATAGACGTGTCAACCTTTCATGGGGAGCCGAGGCTCAGTCAGCCTTTCAGCTTTTACTGTCCAGTGGGCTGAACTTGGCTGAACCATGTAGTCCAACGAGAGAAGGGAGGGGAAAGACAAAGAGCAGCACTGTCATTTAGAGAAGTTTCTGATTTTGACCCTTGTTTCCTGGTCAGATAAGTTCAGTTTTGGTCTTTAACCTTGGCTTACTTATTGTACTAATGCTAACTTATTGTACTCACATTTTATGACACTTTTCAATGGCTTAAACAACCTTTACCTCTCATAGATTGCTGCTCTCATACAGGATCTTCTAGGTCTGCATTTTGGTGCAGCTGATAATCGAGACATTTCAGCACCTCTAATCCTTAATGTATGAACCAGATGGCAGTATACCTGAAAGTATGTAAATCTGTATAGTAAAATAATGCTAAAAGCTAGGAACTGAATCACAAATAAAGTGAAGTATAGATATCGTTCAAGTAAATTCAATTGTTGGAATTAAAATGTCAGGAGTGTGGAGCTACTTCTGCAGGCCTGAGCCCTCATTTGAAGGCAATGAGTCTCTGAGCACATTTGTGCTCTGTGGCAGCCGGACTATAAGGGCAGAGGCGAGGCAATATTCCAGAGGCAGTTCTGAATGAGACTGCAGCTGGACTGTGGTGGTAGATCAATGATAATAAATGTGATTCATTCAAGTTGGTGCCTCCCTGATATTGAGCTTGGCTCTGCTGTGGTGTGAAAACCCACTAAACAGGCAGCAGTCTTGGATGCTGTGGAAGCAGATGCAAACAAATCACGATTTCAATCAAAATGTAGGTGACCTATATAATAGCTACCTAATACACAAAAATTGGCTCTTTTAGGCTCTTTTCAGTAAACTGCTATCAGGGGAACACACTTGGAATCAGCTCACCAGCTCACGAGTACAATAGATGCTGCTCCATTCTGCAGAAATTAATTACATTTACTGCATCACTTCACCTTTTTATGAATTTTCAGCATGGGTGAATAATACATTTTTCTCTCTTGACTTCATGATCTGTTGGCTTTTTTTTTGGCATGAAGCTCTGGCGCGGATGTCCTCACTTTATAAATGCTGGCAAGAGTGGTCAAGGGATGTAACAGATGGCATGGTCCATATGCAGTTTGCCCTTTGGCCAGGTAGACTAATGAATCCTTTTGGGAGTTAATCACACTGTCTGGCATCAGACCCTCTATGGGCATTCAACCCACTCTTTTCCCCACAGCTGCCCTGAAATATTCTGGAGCCTTCACATTTCCCTGCAACATATGTTTAGAGTTATGGGGATAGAATTGGAAATGGTCTCTTTTGCATTTTAAATCTCCGAAGCAGAAGATTATGAAGTTGTCAAACTACAGTATGTTACGTTCCATAGCGGATCCGATCAGCTATACTGGAACTTCAGCTTTCTGCTTTATAACATTAAAGGAGATATGTTTCCTTATATCTCAGAGTGTATTTTTCATGTGAAAGAATCCTGATGCTCATTTATGTTTCGCACACTCAAGCGCCACCGTCATTAGTGCAGTGGCACAGTGGAACCGAATACATTTAGGGTCGGGGTTACACTCGATTAGGACTAGTTTGCACAACGAGTTGTTCAGTCATGTTGTAAATCATGAGTGTTGTCCCAAATGGCCGCACTCGAATAGCCATTATAGAGAGGGGGAGATGCGATATCTTTAAAATGTTGGGTGCACATTTTCAGCCTCTCCTGAAAAGGTATGCATACTTGTTGCACTGGGTTGTTAGAATGGAAATTGACGCAAATAATTTTGTGGAGAATAAAATAAAGAAGGAAAGAAGGAGAAGCTCAAATGCCGGCTCTTTTCTCACCACAGCACAACTGGCCAATCACATGATCATCAGCTTCGCAATATTTTTAGAAATGGTCAGACACGGCCTAATGCTTCTATGGGGGCAGGGGGACGTTTCTGAAGCTATTCAACTGTCTGACAAGCAGTTTTGGTGGAAGCAGAGATGCTTTGGAACCAAAAACATTAATGCACCCCTTCTGTCAAGATGTTACAGTGCCATGGGGAGCACACGCAGCAGGACTTGTCTTATGACTGAAATTGTCAAACTTCATGATTTCCTGCGTTTGGTTCAGAAGAGATGCATCATTTAATGAAAATGATACTGAAAGAAAGGACCAAGCAGGAGAAATGTGCATGTGGTGGCAGGTCACTATCAGCTCAGTGTAGGCAGATCACCAGTATATATTGGCCCCTGGTCGGTCCTTTGTCTGCATGCTGCTCAGAATGCAGTTGAAACATGAGGATTTAATGGGGATTCATGAACGTAGGATTGATTTCATGAAACAAAAGCTTATGGCAGTTGGAGAAGCTCATAACGGCACAGCCAAGAAGATTCCATGTTGTAATGTTTTGGAAATGATCACCTTCATTGTTATAGAATTTAATGACTGTATTCTTAACATATTTCAACATATTTCTGGACAGAGTTTTTGCTCATGAAAAGTCACATCATTATGAATGCAGGTTAAAGTGTTACATGGATCTAGTTATGTTTATGAACCCTTTTGTCACAAAGATAAACGCATGAGAACTATGAGCAGCCCTGCGAACCTCATTTTGGACAACAGCTGTTCATGCTTGTCTTATTTCATTCATGACCCTATGATGTTTGTTGTTGATGTTTTTGGTTTTTTTTGCCATATATTGATATATGGTTATGGACACGATAATCTTCAATGTTTTATTTTTTCCACAATGTATGTTGTGGCGCCACAGGACATTTCTCAACTTTTTTCGAGAAAAACTCAAGCTGAGGGGCGACAAAGAAGCGCAGTGCAGCGGTATGGCAAGCGAGATAGGTTTACACCCTTTACTTTTTATTTTGATTATAGCATTAAGTTTCCCTTAACTTGATCTACCATGTTGGTGCAGAAGCCTTAGGACCTCCTTAACTTCAGCTTTGAAGCCTTATCCCCAGCTTTCCCTTTGAAGCCTTATCACGAGTTGGCAAAGTGACTGCGACCAATCGGAGTTCAGCTCGGCGCTCTGTGACTATTGAGGTCTCACACCTTGTAGCAAAAAGAACACAGTATGCAGACCCTCCTGCTGGCAGCCATGTAGCGAATGACCAAGCACAGGAATTATGGCGCAAACACAACTTGGTGTTGCCGTGTTTACAGCTGCCCACTTTCTACTTTAGTTTAACATTGCAAGTATCTTTGCTTTGAATTGAGCCATTTTGAGTCCTTAAAAAGGAAAAAAAAAAATGTTTCTATTCAATGTCACCCTGTTGTTGTTGTTATTTGGTGCCTCTGCTTGCTTTCTTTCCCTCTTTCATTCTAAAGCAGAAGTAGAGAAACATTTCACTATTATGGCCCATGTTTGGTAAACATACCAGCATGATATTCAGTCCTCCAGACCCCTGCTATTTTGCAGTACATAATAATGCATGAGATTTTTTTTTTTTCTTTCTCGGCACAACATTTTTCTCAGTAAAACAAAACACTTCTGCCTCGAGTATACTCCTCTGAACTTTATTATTTCGACTAACAGTCTCTTGTGTTACTGTGGGGAAAGACGACAATATGCAGTTCTTTATTAATCCTTTTGTAAAAGATGAAACGTAAAAATCATGAATGCTGAGTTAATATATCTCAGATCAAATTTAGTTTAATAGATTTAAACCTAAAATTTTAATGAGGCGTCATATTTAGTCAAATTCATCTGGTCTAACTTTTTAAAAATCATTAACTAGCAGTTACTTTAGGACTTTCGTTTAGCTTTTACAAATTTGGTTGTTTTAGTGATCGCACCAGTCAGAATGGAGGCATTTTTTGTCATGATTCTTCTTTAAATGACAGGGGTGACAAGTTCATTTTTAACCTTTACAATCCCCTGCTGCCATTGTTTCCTGCCACGGTGTGAAACCCAGAGGCTCCACCAGTGAAGCGCTTCGGTTTAGGCTCATGGTAGTCTGAGTGTTTCAGTCCTAGTAAAGGAGGGAGCTGTTTGTTGAAGGATTTTGCTGTGATCAGATAAAACAGATACATCTTTAAGGAGTTTTTATAGACTCAGCACATCATCTTACCTTCAGCATTTTCTAAAACTAACACAAAATACAGAGTGTCTTGAAAAGCAGAAACATGTTCTGCTTCTTGTGGAAATCATGACATTGCCTAGACATGTAACATTTTCTCTACTGACAACTGTCCTACATTATTTAAAAATGTCAGTGAAATGTGCATAAAGAGTAGAAAAGAAAGAAACCTTAACAACAGCATAGTTAAAGAGGCTACTGTGTGTGCATTTTTATTTATTTTTTTAAAATTTGTTTGGAGAAATGGTTCATTTGTCTTGTTCATTCATCAATGGAACAAGAAGGCAGAAATGTAATGATTAGAACTATTTTGATAATCAATAAATCATTTGGTTACTTCACTAAGTGAAGTCTTCTTGAATATAATATATCATAATCTAATATCTTATCAGACATAATATGTAATATAATATCTTATTTGTTACCATATAGTGACTGAAAAAAAGGATACCCTCAAAGAATATGCATTTAAATCTGCTGGATCTAGATTTTTCTTTCGATCTGCATTATGTTGTAGTCACCCCTAGATACCAGCCACCTAAATGCACATGATATTTTAATCAAGATCCATGCATTGTACCCTGAGAAAAAAACAAAAATGTTAGCCATCTCAAAGTGTTAAAGAAAGCCAGAAAGAATTCCTGGATCTATCCCTTTTTCTGGGTCTGCACCAGAAGGTAATGGGGTGTATTCTGGGCCAAGACCAATCCTCCATCCAAGTTTAGCCAAACTCTGTTCTGTTCTGTTTTTGTGTCATCCTGCTGACAAACAAACCAACCAATGAACTAACCAACAAACAAATGGACGCTGGTGAAAACATAATGAAAGACTATAAAACAGTACATGCTAGCTGAAGCGGAATACGTTAGAAGGAGAATATGCCTTCAAAGACCTTCATCTGAGGCAACTCAAATGTGCTGCATGTCACCAGGGCATCTGCTGCAGTTGTTGAGCTTTAACATTACATGGCTGCCTAACAAACTGTAGGCTCTGCTGCCAATTTTAATGAAGCACTATTAGAGTGAAAGGATAAGAAATGTGCCATCCTTTACATGATTGCCGCATGTGAAACCTCAAAGAAGCGGACCGCATGCTTCTTTAACATCAAGGGATATGAAGCCAAAGGGAACCGAGGCCAAATACATGGCAACTGTGAAATAAAGCACATCATCTGATGTGTAAATTCCTCTTTATTCTCTGCGTGATCATTCCTCCAGGTCCGTCCACTTACTCCCAATGACCTACATATTTCTGACTTTGTACTACTGAGCAGATCAGAATGTCTGGTTGCTTAAACAAACATGTAGGACACGCTAATCTTCAAATGACATTTCTAATGTGTGAGAGAACACTGAATTCTTTGAAAGCAGCTGTTTCTATGTGGCTGATTGCACGTGTCAAACGGGCTTTGTCTTGCCATCTCCTTCTAAAGCCACACAACGGCATCCAGCCGGCCCGTGTGAGCGTGCTCTGAGACTGTAGTCAGCAATTTCACCTAATTACAATGCTACGCTTCAATCATGTTGTGCGCCTCATGGAGATAGTGATCCGGAGGAGCCAAATGCATCTTTGCATCAAAGAAACGGAACAAAACAGCTAATATGTGATTGCATTTGTAAGCCGAACAATATTACTTATGCCTCACTTCATATTTGATTAGGGAACATTTGGGCCAACGCCAGCCAGAGCATTTCAGTGCAAAATCCCCAAAGAAGATTAGCATTTGTCCTTAATTATCTTGCCGTCTGTGATTACATACATTTAGATCTCTGATCAGCTCGTTCCGAAAAGGAAAGATGTGCAGCAGTGCCTCCTGACATCTGGAGGCAGCTGCAAGGGCAGGGTGGTGCATTAGCAAGCTTTACTGGGTTAAACATGTGAGCGAGGACCTTTATCCACTCTTTACTCACAATGATTCCATTGCCGTTTTCTCATAAGTAAATAATGTTTTATGCATGTGTGTATGCAGGGCTGTCTTCGCGTGTGCTGATCCATGAATTTGTGATGGAGTGTAATGAATCATGAATGTGGGTGGATGTGCCAGACGCAATGCTTAAGATACATCTGTGTTCTTTTACATCTGCTATATTCTTTAGCATATTAGCACCTCTGTCTGTGATGTTGTCACTCCAGGCCTCCTTACTTTCTTTCTGTGTCTCTGCCACTCATTCAGTCAAAGCAAACCTTACCTTTTGATCCAGCCTGCTGTTATGTGAAACGCGTGATCTGACAGAGCAGATTACCGCCTGGACATGACTAGCAAGTATAGGCCCACAGCATTTTTTTTTTTAAATAAATGAGCAAAGTTTCAGCAGCAGTGAGAGAATTGGTTGCAGTACTGATTTGGCAGGCTGTTTTAACAGATGCCACGGACGTTCTCTGGGACTGTTACCAACATCCCACTTGCACCTCTTCACCTGCAGCCATCCACACTGTTAGCAACGAAAACGGTGTTCTGTGTTCTTTTATTTATTTATTTATTTTTTTTATGTATCCTCCTAGATGTTCCACTTGATAACAACTCTGATTTGTCAAAAACCATTTCTGAGGCTATTGTATGTGTCATCACCGTAACAGCCAAGACTTATCAATTAATGAAGGCATGATTATATGGATTCTTTAGAGTCAAGTGTGATTTTGTATTCTCAGTAACTGGGATTCCAAATTGAATATTTCAATAATAATTATGTAATGATGGTAATACATATTTTTATATTAGCCGTCATGATTGGAAGGACTGTATCCTTCGTACACACATTTTAGTGTTTTATGTTCTCTCTCATCTTGACTGACAAAAAACACTGTGAGCTGGCCAATCAGAGGAGGCTTGATATTCAGGATGGGTTGTCTTAAAGAGACAAAGAGACAGGAGTTAAAACAGCGTCTGAGGCTGAGAGTGCTCCAGCACTGGACAGGGAGAGAAAACCAATGTGTTTTTGAGCATTAAAACATGTAGATCTATTTTAGGTGTAACCCAAAATAAAAAATATGAGCCTGAAAATGAGCACAATATATTTTGGTTGTGTTACGCAAGTTTTAATAATGAAACATAAATGGTCACTTTGTGTTTAACTCTTCCATTCATCCTTCCTCCATCTGCAGACTTTGCTGCACTTTATGTGAAGTCACATGACTTCCTCCTTTGCTCCCCAAATAATTTCTGCCACCACTAGAGTCTAAATGTAAATATGGGTCACATCAAGCTGCCAGCCCATACGGTCGTTTTTCTGGTTAAGGACATGCTGATGAGGTCATGTTGTATCAGTGGTTTCAGAAATGTATGAATTGTGTTCTGTTGAACTGTTGAACAGGTAATTGAATGCATTTTTTTCATATTTGATTTAAACAGCTTTATTGATCTTTATTGGCTTTATTCCTTCAGGCTGTTGAATAGTTATTCATGCACCCACAAAAATTAATCAGTTTAATACAACTTTATGAATGTATTTTTATATATCCCCCAAATAGACATCCTTGGCTTTCTATCGTGTCAACCCTTCTGTCTCCATTTTTGTTGGCAGTGTTGGTATTGAGTCTTACAAGTTTAACTCAGCCTGACAGAGTCTGAGCACAACTGTGATCTTGCAAGCGTATAGTGTATTGACAGCTTGGTTTCAAATTCCATCTTGGGTGCAAAGCAACCAACTAGAACAAGACAGATATGGTCTAGTGAGCCAAAATCCCATCTAGATTTAGGGGCGATTATTCCCTAAGTTCACTAAGGAAGGCATTTGTGATTGTTTTGTTCTCAAGAAGCTGAGCTCTTGATGTGTTAACACGGTGGAAGAATCTGTAGGAGAGTGTTGTGCCTAAAAATGTTGGATAGTTTTGTTGTGTATTATTTTGGAATCCCTGCTATTTATGTTCTGCTCCTAATTTGGGTGTCTGCATCATGGAAAGGGACCAGAAAGTAAAGACGAGTGCGAAGTGAGAGAAGGGACAACATGTTACAACTGGTTGTATGTATTGTATTATTAGTGTGTATATGTTAGGATTTGTATCTTTTTTAATACTTTTTTATATTGATGTTTATATTGTCTAAACAAAGATCTGCTATCTGTGTTTCGTTGTTGCTGAAACAATGACAATAAACACCTATTCTATTCTATTCTATTCTATTCTATTCTATTCTATTCTATTCTATGCAGCAACAGTCACAATGTCTTAAGCATGCAGCTCACACTCCTGTTTCATTCAGGTTTATGTAACAGCAGCGTTTTCAAAGTGGTGAAAGTAGCCGGATGTGTCAAATTATGTGTTTGTACAAAAACAAGAGCGAGTGATGAAAAGAGTGATGCACACCCTATGAAAGCTAAAAGCACCAGGATTTCCTTTCAGCTGTCATTTGCACTTAGGGACAGTCCTGCCCCATATTGATTTTTTTTTCTTGTTGCCAATCGTTAGTGGCCAGCTGTGGTATTCCACCTACTTTGACAAGTTAAGTCAAGTTATTACATCAGGGGAAACTTCAAACTGAGATGGACTCACTTCAGAGTCGCAGGGCTTCCTAATGCGAAAGAGAAAATGTTGGGTTTTTTTAAGTTATCCAACAGTATGACAATAATCCATAAACTCTTTCAAATGGTGCAGTTTTAGATCCTGGGAAACACGGTCCACAAGGCTGAAATTCTGTGTTTTCTTGACATTTGCCAACCAGCTGATGCATGCCAGTTCAAACTGACCCCACGTCAGCCTTTATAATCCTTTGACTCCTCTGTGTAAACATCCTCCTCCAGCAACTAAAAGACATGGACGAAAAGAGATTGCGCTACACTGATACTTTAATGACACTGTGTTTCGATGAATGAGATCTCAATCGTAAGCAAAACCGATACAACATAAACATGAAATGTGCCTGAAAAGATAAACAGCAGAACAAAAACATGATTTAAAATGAAATTGAACAAAAAAAAAAAAAAAAAGTAATTATGGAATACCAGCATGCTACACTATACCACGAGCTCTGCAGGCATGTGTTAAACTGATCACAGCTTGGAATAAAGATGATCACACTGTGTTGCATCTCCACGCAGTGGAAATGATATGTGACAGTCGGGGAATGTTGTTGCATTGCTGAGTGATTAGAACATTGTCGTTTAGCAGAGGAACAAAAGAGCCTTAAAGAAGGACCGGATGGAAATCGACTGTTGCATTCCAGCTTCTTTTGTTGTTCCCACAGAGTTTGGTCTCTGTGGCCAGGAGACTTGTGAATTACTCTGGAGACAGTGGGTTTGTGTTGAGCTGTTGATGGTGCACCTCATTACTGTAGCTGGGTGCGTCTCTAAGGACTGATTAAGGATTAAGCACATTTGAGAGTGCCAGCACGTATACATACTGCATCCTCCTTGTTTCATTATCCATGCTCCTCTGTCTATAGCTTACTGTATATGCATGCAGAGTACCGGTGTGACTGCCAGTGCCTGTATTGTAAAGCATGTTTTTTTTTTTTTTTTTTTTTCCAAAGCTCCACAATCTGAGTCTGTTCTGCGCCAATCCGCCACTGGTGTACATTCAGCTCATTTAATCCTTCTTTTTCTCACATTGTAATGGGTAGAATTGAGAAACAAGAAAACCTACGAAACTCAAATCTTTCATGCGACTGCCCGCCAGACTCTTTTATTTTAAGAAATCTCTGATAATGATGTCTGATGCTCTCAGACGTAGAGACGCCGAGGAAAGATAATAAGGCGAGAGTGCAGAAAAATGTGGCTCTGGTAAAACTGCTATATTTGTACGTATCAGTAACGAGGCAACGACTGGTTATTATTGTCCAAAGTATTTGCACATCTGCTGCCTTCCTGAGCAAAACAACTTTCCCAGTTCCTTACTGCCCAGGAAGGCAAACAGTGGAGAGTACACATCATGACCAGTGTACTCTCAGTGTTTCCACAGTAACCACAAGCTTAATCTTTTGTTTGTTTTATTGTTTGTTTGTTAATCATGGATCTCATCCTCTCACTGACGAGTGGTCCATGATTGAGCTCTCAAGTCCATCTCCTGCTGCCGAGTTATGAGCTCATCGAAAAAACTTCTCACTCAAGTGGTTTTGGGGGGGAAAAAAAAAAAAACTTTTCAGAAATTGGCTTGTAAATGGTCATATTTTGGCTTATATTTCTCTGACTTTGACAAATTCTGGAAGCCTGTTTGCTGTTTTTTTTTTTTTTGTATATCTCTGGCAGTCTGTTGATAGTGCAACATCTGTTGCATGTAGTTGTATATCAGATTTAGAATTTAGACATCTCTGTGCAATAAATTCACCAAAAGCCATTATAGCCAGTAACAATTGTGTAAAGTTGTATACCGCTTTGTTTGTATTTACAATTTGTCATACATTTTACAATCTGCTTCAGAGTTGTTTGTTTGGGGGCCAACATTTTACATTGGAAAAGGCCTGTAATAATTCACTGTTTTATTGTGTCTTTGGCTGACATCAGTTTGTGTTGTGGAAAAACAAAAAAAAATGACATATATGCAAATGTTTGTTTACCAGCAGGCAGTGTTTTTTACCTTGAGTTTGTGTGTCATCATGGTAGAATAGACTTGGAAACACCTGTTGCAGAAGGAACAATTACAGAAGCAGTTTTGGTATTCACATGTCAGCAGGACAGAGTCACAACACCTTGAAATGAAGGCTGAAAGACTTTGACAATGGCCGTGGTCTGAGCAAGGAGGCCAAAATTAAGGGTGTGCGGCCCCTTTACACTTTATGACCTGGGCCCACATTGGGTCGATGCAGTCACGATACTTCACAGGTGTGTAGCTGAAATGAAGGTCGAGTTCGAGAGGGGTGTGGTCTAACCCCATGAGCCACTTATTACCCGTGTAATAATGCACAGAGTGATAATGGAATTTTGATCTTAGAAGTTTGGCCCAAAAAAACATTGATTTCAGGGTCAGTGATGGCCTATCAATCAGCACAAACTACAACAGAAAATAAAACCTCTTTTGAGCCAGTGTTTAGTAGAAACTCCTTTGGCAATGATTTAGGCATTTTTTGACATGCATCCTTGCAGATTTAATCTGCTCAGATGATGTTTTTGCTTACATCAGCATCTTGTATTTCTTTTACACAGATTTGGCCACGACTGGATTGTTACTCTTTCCCTTAAACTGCCCTGGTGTCTGGATGTGGTTGACTCAACCGCGGGTCTAAATCACTCTCACTGTTTTTGTCTCAGAGATCTGTCAGTATCTGGCTCAAACCATCATTTTCTCTAATCTCCCATGTCTCTAAACAGCCTTTCTGCCTGGTGATGCTGCCATCAGCGTGCTCTGAGGTGGAGATTGTGTTAAATGCGTGATGGATTAAGCCTGGTTTCTGTCAGATAGGGCTGCGCATTACGACTGTGGAGCTAAATCTTTCATTTCATCTGACTTCAGCATCTTTTTCCCTCACTCCTTTAAACAATTCAATGCCCTTTTACACACTTCCACTGTTTAAACACCAGTAACAGTCCACAGGTGTGAGGTTAACACTTCTGCTCTAATGAGAAGGTTTTCAGAAGTGGTAAGTGATTTCTGACTTTTGTTTTTCCAAAGGCAAGGTTCTAGCCAAAGACCTGCAGTTCCACATTTTCTAAATTTCTGAATATATTCTGCTGTACCTTGGAGAACTCTCTGAATTGAGCTAATTGTTAAACACCCTCCACAAGATCCAGTACCCCTGTTTCTGAATCATGCAGCCAGTCCTTTGCTCAAGTTAGGGTCTGATATACACACTTGTTCTACTCTTCTTTAAGTCCAATCAATATAATTGTCCTCCTGTGCAACAACTCAAGTTGTAGAGACAGCATGAAGACCGGCCCTCAAAGGGATTTTAAAACACTTAACTCAACTTAGATGAATCTTGTTTACGAACACACAAACATTATTGACCAGAAACGTCGCTCAGTTGTTTTTTTTTTTATTTTTTTTTGGAGACATTCTAAATTGAAGCTTAAAGTCTCTGTAAAGCATTACTGTCACAAGATGATACGCTTGGCATTGTTCTCTTTGTGAACGGTACTTTCTATTTGTACAATGATTACTCCACCACTCACCCCCCAGTGGTACCTGGCTAAGCAGATAACACTGATTGTGTAGGGTTGAAACTGAGATCTACACCACCGACCATTCTGCTGCTGCCACAATGGATATGATTTTGTTCGTAGTTTGCAAAAAGGTTAAGATAATCCACACAATGTGCTTTCTTCATTCAAGCCGTTGCCGTTGAGATGGTTCAATTACATTGAGATGGTAGCTGAAGTGTGATCTCACAACGTCAGGAGAGAAAGTGAAATATATCTGACAAGGAAAAGAGGAAAAAATGAAAACTTCTTAAAATCTGAGTTAACTTTTGACTGAGATTGTTATTTTTATACAAGAAACTGTGCGACTGTGATATCAGAAATTACCCACATATTACCTCATGTACGTATTACTGTTTAAAGCTAAACTCATTAATACATTTTATATTATCAGTGCATCAAGGAGTGTATTATGACAGGAGTTGCCCCAAGTCACCCATCTCTGCAGTTCCCCTCATTTCTAAATAGGATTTGGCATCTTTCTGTCCTGGATTTGTGGCCACAAATTTAGCTGTTTTGGTTCACAATGACCAATCCTACCATTCAGCTACATCAGCAGACAATTGTTTTTTTAGCAAACAAAAAGAAAAACTGTACACCACATGCTCATTAGCAAATAACACACAGTTAGCTACGAGAACATTTAGCAGCTAAAGGGTCGTATATTTCCCTCAGGAGTTGATGGAGACCAAAAGTAGAGCTAAAAGAGAGTGAATATGACTTAAAATGGAGTCTAGTCTAGTGATGCTTTTCTTTCTGGTTGATGTGTAAGTTAGCGTCGCTCGTTAACATGTTTGCTTGTAAGGTGTTCATTTGTTTACAGCTGGCCTCAAGTAGGCAAACCATTCATCAGTGCTGGTTTAATAGCGAATGTGGCTGATGTTGGACTACTCCACGCAGCTTCAGCACTTTTCTTACTGAAATATGGTTTCTGAATACACTGCCAGCCATCTGATCTATGTGATACTGATGTACTGTACACGAGCTCAGTCGTGGTTATTGCAGCTCTTTGGACTGTGATATAAAGAAAATCCTGCATGAGGCATAAAATCTGCCGTATCAAAGTTACTCTCTGTTTCACACGATAGCAGGCTACCGACAAATATTATCCTTCCCCATTTGTCACGCTCTGTCCCTCTTTGATAGCTTCGGTGATGAGAGTCCCGAAATCACAGGAGAGTTTTGATCAAAGACTCAGCTCAGCCTTTTGAAAAACTGAATCCTGCGGCACTGATGTGTGTAAAAATGGCGCTTCATGTTTCTGTCTCCTTCAGGTGAGCACCTGCGCGTCTGTCCTCAGGGATTCACCTGCTGCACATCCGAGATGGAGGACAAACTCAACCAGCAGAGCAAAGTGGAGTTTGAGAACTTGGTGGAGGGGAGCAGCCACACTATGAGGACGACGTTCGTCGCGAGGCATAAAAAGTTTGATGGTAAGCTCGGTGGATTTGCTTGATATGTTTGACATGCAGAGGATGAGATGCACGCGGGTACTTCCACTTTTAGTAAACATATTCCAAACAAGCCGTCATTAACAATCACTATGGCTTATTAGTGCGATACTGTATGGGTTAATTTGTTTTGAAGATAGACTGTTTGCCTCTCGTCCTCTTTCTTGGCTCATAGCTTCATTATGAGGCTCAGTCACAAGTCTGTTAGAAGTCCAATTTAAACCAAATGATTCATGACAAGACTGAAGCATTTTAAAACACTGCAAGGAAAAGTTGCAGCAGTGTGAAGTCGCAGCTCGTCTTGACGTTGGATGGTGGTGTTCCTTGTGACTCTGCTAATCAAGGCGGCAGTGGCTAGTTTTAGAACATATGCAGACGTGGTGCTATGTCCCATTTACATCCCCCTGATTGCATTTTATTGTATCTGATTGATGTTTGTGTGTAAAATATATGATATGTAAAATGATACAAACGATGTTAGCCAGCTGCTTTTACAAGATCCACGCACAGTTGACAGGCATATAGGGTAAACACTTCTTGTTGTGGCTGCACTGTGGATATTACCAGTTATTTTTGTTTGCGATAGAAATACGTCACCTGTTTCAGCAGCCAGTCAGTGCTTTATAGCGAAGTCAGCTGGTCAAGTCAGTTACTAACGTTCAGCTGGTCCAAATGGCAGTGTTTTGGATGGGAAGAGATGTAGAGGAGGAAGCGAGGCTCTCTGGAGGCGTTTCCATCTCTCACCAGTCTTGTGTCATCTCAACCGTTTCATCGGAGTGGTTGAAGAATATTTTAGTCTATATTTTTTTAAGAATGCTTCCTTCAATTGCAAGTTTGAGGCACTTTGCTCGTTTGTATTTTACAATGCCACAAATGATGTCCAGCCACAACAAAGGCAAGAATGCTGGCAGATAAAAGGGATGTACACACAGAGTCGTTGCTATAGAAATGATCCACGGTCTTGAAGTCACATTGGTGTGAATTGGAAGGTTTCAGCTTGTCTCGCTCTGAATCTTTGGTCTGAACAAGGCTTAAGTAGCTATCACATCTGTCGTTCCACACTGACAAACACAGACTGTAGGTGTTTCTGATGTTGCTTTTAGCTACCGAGGTGCCAATTGTTACCAGCATTTCAGAATGCTTGAGTGCATACCTGTCTATAAAGTCAGTGCAATGCACCACTTAAAGGACTCCACATGGGGAACAGGGTTAGATCATGGTCCTACATTGTCTTCATGCCACTTAAACTGTCTTCTGTTTTCACTGTATTCTCTGGTCTACATCTCCCACTCCTCTAATTTTTCAAAAATCCCTCACAGTCTATACAGAGATATGACATAGGTAAAGTTTAAAAAAAAGAACAGCAAATTGTAGTCCTGTTGACCTTATGTCTCTGAAAGATCTGTGAGCCTTTTCTCTCAGACTTCTGCAATTCTGCAAAGGTAATATTGATGTGCGAGTGGAAGAGGGACTGCAGGGTCTTTAATAAAAAAAAGAAAGACTCTAATGAATCTTGGATCAGACATTTCATGTGGTCTTTGGCAAACCGTATGTCTAAAATCCCTTTTTTACCTGTCCATGTGATACCCATTGTGATGCACACGGGGAACTGTGTAAAGGGAAAGCGTAAAAGCTGAAAAAAAGAGAGATGTACATTTCACCCGGCCAAAACCATCAAGGAGAGTTTCTTTCAGGTTTGTCACTGCTGAGTGTTAAAAGATCCATCTGTGAGGCTGGCAATCAATTGAGGACAGTACCTTCACATCCATGGGACTGCAGGAGAATTCAATATTTATTTTAATTGGCAAGATTAGTTTACCGGTATGATTTTCAAACACGGGCTGAAAGTCTGATAAGAGGCTTTTAATGCTTGAATAAAGAATCTGGATAATGCATTTTATCCTTGGATAAATACCTGAATATACACGGTTGTGAAAACCACCAATCTGTTATCAAACAAAGATATGTAATGGAGACAGGATATTTTACAGTTTAATCATCTTTATAGTTCACAGGGAATTGAATGATTATAAACCCACCTGAGCATCTTTTTCTGCAGTATAATCTTTAACAAGAAGTTTTCATACGGAAGCATACCGGACAACATATACCCCAACACAGATACATCCAACATTGACCGACCAGTATATCAATCAAGCTCTACGTTCTATTTTCATCCAAAGTGAGTTAGAAGGATGTAGTCGGATGTGATCATCCTCTTCCCTCACTGTTATGGATGCAAGATAATTACATATATGACAACGTTGAAGATTGTATTGTTGCAGATCCAGGTATATTTTTATTTATATGCTAAAATAAAGTTGAACCAAATCATATCCTTCATTTTCTGTCCTCTACTGTTTGTCTCTATCAGGCTGTTGCAGCTCTGCTCCCCTGCACCACAGCCTACAGTACAGCATTTCACTGCATATGTGGGATTGCCTGAGTGTTAGAAACAATATTTTGGAAGTTGACATAATACACTGCTTTGCTCTGACACGACAGTACAAAACATTCAGGTAGCAGCCTCTCATTTGTTGTCAGTGCTTGCCGTCACTTTGTGAGCGACTTGATGGCAGGGCAGAAATTATACCTGTCTATTGTTTGGTTAAAGTGCTCCCAGCAGCCGGTGTCTGTACCGGACCAATGACTGTTTGTGTGGGAAGAACATCAACACTGTAAAACACCTGTACATCCCAGTGAACTTTTTTCTTTTATATGGTCACTGGTGAAAAGACATTAAAAACTGGACTATTTGAAGAAGTTCATTAAATGTCCACATTTAGACAATTTACTGGTATTTGCAAAATTTGCATTCACCTGGCATATTTGAGTGTTGTGTCTTAACATCCAAAATGATGATATGCAATTATTTGCACACTGCAGAGGATAAAACACGTCTGTATAGAAATCTCGCAGTATCAATTTTAACTGCGGGCACCAGGAACCAAACTGCCAACCTCCTTAGTGACAGCTGACCACTCCTACCAGCTGAGCTACAACAGATATATAATATAATTCCCTTAGCTTGTGCAGTTCGCGCCACGAGTCCAGGTTTGCTGTTGTCGGTAAGCTGTAATGTTCTATAGCAGTAAGCAATGTCTTGATTTATATGTACAGTATATGACATGTACCAGCACACCCTCTGCATCGTTCCGTGTTAATGACATTTTATATGAAACATTAAATGTGTTGAAATTGTGTCTTTGTGTAGACCACATTTTAGCCACCAGTGCAATGTCACTTTAAAGAAAAACCTCTGCACTCTTTAATGTTGTCTCTGTTTCAAACTACAAATAAACAAATCATCAAAACGATGACACAAATTGCGTGCATCACACCTTAGACATTCAGTCTGAGTATTACCAGGTTTCTGCCACAAATCAAGGTTGATATTCTTGTCTGTGGGCTGCAACAGCGAGGTGAGTCCTTTGTAGAGGTAAGATCGGGCCTAAAAAATCCAGCCCGACCCGACCCAGGCCCGCAGGCATTAAAGCCCGACCCAGCCCGAGCCCAACCAATTAAATTGATTTGCAGGCCCGAGCCCGAAGCAAACCCGAACTTTCAAGATTACGTTCACGAAATGTCCGCAAAGCCGTGCGCAAAGCGTGCTCTTGCTCTGCGCCTCCTGTTTAGTAGTAGTTATATAGCAATTACCTTACAGCGCCGCCTTCTCTGTTTTATCCAAATTATTTATTTACAACAAGTATTCCTTAGTTTAGTGTCCACACATCATTTTAGTATACATTTTTATAAACATATATTTATTTAAAAAAAAGTCAGCGAGAGAGAAGCCCGAGCCCGACCCGACCCCAACGTAATGATTGACATTTTAGGCCCGACCCGACCCGAATTTCGGGCCGGGTCGGGCTCGGGCTCGGGCTCGGGCTCGGGCTAAAGTTCTTACCTCTAGTCCTTTGCCTAGCTTATTGTGTCACATCAATACCTGGACTGGCATTTTCCATCACATTAATTGATTGATATTAACAATATAAGCTTAGAAATGTAATTTTTTTTTCAGCAGGGACGTTCAGTATTTGGATCGGGTAGCTGGTAGGTGTACGCTACAGCTGTTACTGTATAAACTCAACCAACTTTTCTGAAACTTCTTTTGTGAAGTATGCTGCAAATATTTGGTTGGTTTGTTGAATTGTGTATCAGTTACTGAGACAAACACAATATTAATAGTAAGAGTAATTGTTTACTGTTGTGTGACCTATTTTTGTTTATTTTGTTTGGTTTATTTATTTTCTTACTGTTTGCCACCTAATTATGACAGTGTGACACTGATAGTTACCGTAATGGAATCCTCATTATACCACGCAGTAGAAGATTACAGGGTGTAGTCTATTTACAGTGATAGAAGTAAGTTAACTTTATAGGTTTTTGCTTTTGCGAGGCCTCATTACGCTGCAGTTTTTCACAGTGGAGTGCCGTTAGTGATAGGTTCACTGGAGAATGTAGAAGATGCTCGAGCACACCATCTTTTGCATTTCTGAAAGACTGTGTGGGAGTTTTTGTTTTGGGTGCTCATCTCAGCCTGTGTCTTCCAAGTTATAATCGTTATATTTCTGTACATTTTCTTCCTCACTTGAAGTAAGCCAGAATGAACACAGCAAGTAAACTGGTATAGATTGAATTAAAAAAATAGAGGTGTGACCCTCTGCTGTGCACGTTTGACACATAGGATTCAGGCTTCTCTGAGAAATGGATGTAATGTGCTGGAGTGGAAAGAACCAATAATTACAAAATAAAAAAAAAGGTTCTGCTTCTGTAAAACTTTTAATTGGTAGCCATGGGTTATGTGAGTGTCAGTGGATTGTTTCAAATGCAGTAAAATACTTTAAAGACTGCAGTGTATTTCTACATTAACGGCACCATATCAAAGACGATGCCTCTGGAACAATGTCCACATATCTGAACAGTTATAAAGTAACACTGGTAGCACAAATCACTTGTGCCATTCAATCTTCAACATGCACCCACATCGCTCGGCTACTCGACATCACATTCCTTCTCTCTGCGTTAAGCTCCCTCCACCTCATGGGGTTTGAATCATCCCTCATCAATTTTACATGCCCTCATTTCTGTCCCCAGTTATTTATAGGGCCCTATTATGAAAACCTTAACTTACTTTTTGATTACTGACTGCTTCCCCTGGAGGCCTGTGGGGTTTGATGCATTATTGAGCAGTCCTGAAGCCATAAATGACTGTTGCATACAAGTACTAAGGTTATGGTACTCTGAATGTCCAATCATCTGGCCAAATCTTCCCCCCAATCTCTCAGCGTGCCTTATATCCTTAGAGAGACTTGGGGTCCAATTGATTTACAGTAAGGGGAAAGAAACTCAGAACCAACTTTGCAGCTCTGCATTGCTTGGTGTGGTTACGCTCCCAACAGGTTTGTGTTATTGGTCTCTGAAAGCATTAGTGTCCTCTGCTGTGGCCCAGTAGGTGCTCTAAGGTAAGATGAATATTTTCAATAGTTATGCATGTGTGAGAGAAAGCTCGAGAGACAGAGAGAAAAAGAGAGGGACACCGTGAGAGAGCATTGCATCACATCTGTTAAAGATTAATTGCAGTGGATGAACCATGATAAAAGGTGCCTCATGCTCAGTCAAGTGATTTGAGATTGAAACTGCTGTACAGGGCGGTTTGTGGCCACTGGAGCTGTCATGTTTTTTTTTAACATCTCTTTGATTTCTGGTCCTTTATGTTTGAAATGTCAGTATTTTATTGAATATTACATTCTAGACATGATTAAATTTAATTTCTATCAAACACTGCTAAATGGTAGAGCCTTGGATCTTTTACCCACATAAAGCCAATTATTTTTACTCTCCCGATGTTGATTACAAATGCAAAGGGTCATTGCAGTGCATAAAAAGGGTTGCCAATTGATATTACCGTAAAAATCCTATTTGTAAGAAAAGTTAATTTTTGAGACTCATTCCAAACTTGTCAAATAATGATGATGTGTGTTTCTCAACTTGTCAAAAACCGGTGCTTTGGGATTGTAGGAGGGGCCATCCAAAGTCAAAGCATTGGGAGTGAGACTCAAAGGTAAATTTTAAGAATAATTTCACCGCTGGAAAGATGGCCACTGCATAAAAGTTAGTAGTAGCTAGTATCAAACAATATCATATCACAGCTAAACTGCCCACTGAAATATGTTCGTGTGATGAGAAACAGACAATGTACAGACTCATGGTTCATGTTTGATCAGCACTGCTTTTGTGCGGCTATATACAGTCCCTCTTACACAACACAGGAACAATATTTTGGTCACTTCTGTTTAACAAAATTTCTGTATTGCAGCTAAACAGCATAGCAAGTTTCTAAAAACAGTTTAGTTGAGAAATGGACAGTAGAGCACGGGTCAGCAACACGGTGCCTGGACTGTCTCCTGATTCATGTAATATACTCAAAATATAGCAGTGTTTCCCACACATATACTTTACCCTAACATTTTAGATCAGTGGACAAACTGCTGCCACTGTACCCTTCCCCACCTACAGTTTCTGTTGTTACATCCTTCCTGTAAATGCACCAAATATGATGTGACCTGTGATATCTGCAGTAGAGTAACAGAATATCGGTTTATAGTTTCAGTACTGCCCAGTTTTGAAAGCTCAATCAGAGTTAGGTGAGATGCCCCCTCACTCAATCCAATGGAGTAAGAGGGGCGACGCTCTCCCTTTGTTTGACTATACTTTTTGTATCGGTGGATGTGGGTGACATCCCTAAAATACGTTAGATCTAAAGTAGAGCTAAAATCAGACCTAAAATCCTTCAGATGACATGTTTTGCTAGTTGTATATACTACTAAAATTGTAATGACACAGAAGGTTGAAAATTTGCCGAATTTGTAAATTATTTCCATGGGAAAAGAAGAAGAAAGCTGGACCAGGCACTGTTTTTAAGGTTAGTTGGTAAACTACTGTACGCTAGTAGGTCACATGTGCTCTCACAGATAGCCCATTTGCAAGGTTAGTCATTCACCAAACACTAAATTAGGACCGTTTACTCAAGAGATGTGTTTTCTTTCATTGAGTCCTGTATTGTAAATGCGTGCAAACAGCATTTTTTGTGTGGAGCAGTTCATGCTCTTGCTAAGGAGGGTTATGTAAGAGTGGATGGTGCAACACAGCGGATAAGTTTCACCCTCTGGTTTCAAAGCTCAGCGGCAAAGGTTTGTTAAAGACTTGCTTTATTTATTTTGGCAAATCTGCTTACCGTACACGGCACTAATATTGATAGTAATTGAAGATATAATATTTCCTCACTGTCTAAAGACAGCTAGCATTTTGTTATATATATATTCCCACATACAGATTTTGTCAGTGAGGTAGGAACAAGAACTCCCATGATCACATGCTACTTGAAAATGACTGTGCGTTTTTAATCACAGGTGTGACTGGGACAAGATTCCTCATTTATAAACTGAGTTGTTTAAATTGGTTCAGTCTTAACTATCTTTAGAGTTCAATTGATGTGAATGATCTGATATAGGGACATAACCCTTAGGAATAAGTGTTCCACCTTCCCTTACATAGCTTTAAGGTATAGAAAGAAGTTCATGACAATTTGATATCCATATCAATTTGTTCCCTTGCTGCTTCAAGCTACAATTCTTCCACTTACATTTAGAGGAATACTACAATATACCTTTGTTTTATGGCTGCACCGTTTCAATTGAAATGTCTTCTTCAGCATTTTACACACCCCTCCAGTTTGGCGGCGTATTTAGTGTTTATAAGTAGGTCTTGTTGGAGTTTAAGAGGTTTTTAATAGAAAGAAAATGGAGAGTGTTTGACTCAAGTGCATCTCCACTATTGCCCTCTCTACTTGTCTTTTGTTTTTTGTCGTGTGGTAGATGCTCATTAGATTCAGTTTGGTTGATGCCTTTCTGCCGGGACCTCTGCGAGAGATTAGTGTGTGTGGTTGGTTGACTGAAGCCTGGGTTGAGCAGCAGCCTTGGTTGACTGACTTCTTTGATCCTGCCCCAGTGGAGCTTCTCTGCTCAACGCTGAGAGCTGCAGCACCCCTCATTCAGCTCAACAATCCCTTATTCACACCAGACTTAAACTAAGAGTGACTGGAACACAACACCCCATTCTCTCTAATCTGTGCTCTCTACAAATTCACAGGCTCCTACTGGACTGTGTAAGCTGGCAGCCGCACAGGGTAAAAAGATGACTCCAGTTATAGCATTTCACACATTTATTCTTTCTCTTTCTCTCTTTTTTTTTTTTTAAGAAATGGGAAATTTTGTCATATCAGGGTTTAATGGAAAATACAAGAAACTGCCTTTTTTCTGTCAGTTAGACACAAGTGGAACAACTGACACAACTCTGCCTCAACTCATTATTAAATTACATCTTGATAGTTTTTACATTAATTGTTTAGTGCATTGAAGTTGTTTGTGCTCCACAGAATACTTAATGGAAAAATTGTGTAGAAAAAGCACCAAGTGCATTTTTTATGCATGAAAAAGCAGTAAATGGGACCTAAAATATGTTGCTCATAACGGTCGACACTTTGGTCCCTTGTACAGTGCTGTGGCCTTTTTTAAACTAAGAGAGGAGGAAAATAAAATGAAGCTTTGATGAGAAATCGAAGTGATGAATCACACTCAACAGCGCACTTCAAAAATCGACCCCATTAAAAACAACAGAGGGAAAGTTGAGGATCTGTGAACCAACACGTCGTAACTTATTATGTCAGCAATAATTTCTCACAGAGTAATGGACAATAGTTTTCCTTCCATTTAAATCATTTGCTCCTCATAAAACAAAAAACATATTAACTCCAGCCTATCTCGGCATTTTTGGCGAACTGCCAAATGCTTTTGAGCTTTCATTTCTAATCAACCGACCTGTGCAGCTTCAGCGCTACGAGCACTGCTGATTGGTGCATTAGGTGACATTTACTTTAGGCCAAGAGCCCTTCAAGTAAGCACTGATGAAGCATTACAATTAACCAGATATTTTCGAGTAAATGTAAATCGGTATGCAATGTAGTCAAATAATTGAGAGAAAGCCTCCAATAACGAGGTCTTGAAATAACTGAAATTGGGCACCTGCAAGACATAAGTCGACGTACATAAAATAAAACCGCTAAAGTCAAATTGCTTTCTTTTTAAATTGATCGTGAACTGTTCAGTGCACCGACGAGCCTAATGTAAAGTTGCATCCAAATAAACAAAACAATAATTAGCCTTCAAGCGAGATATTTTACCAACAATTTCACGAGATTGATTGTTTTTGTGTTCGACTGACAGGGTAAATATGTTCTGCCATTTTCCCACTATGCTCTAAGTGTGGAGGCTTGGTTAGAGTGAGTCACACCATGCTCTGATGGATGGTCCTTTCTTTATAGCATCTCTTTGTGTGTCCTTCTCAATGAAAACCTTTCACTCTGATTCAAACAGAGAGGCTGTGGTGTTGAGCCTCAGTGCTGTTGGTTTTAGTTTAAGAAATGAAACTTTGTGACTCTGGATTTATATAATGCAGTTAACAACGAGATAATTTTCAATGAAGTTCACAACAATAATAAACACAACAAATTAATAGTTCCGACCCCTTAAACATTGTAGTCTCTTGTCTTCGTACAGATCCATATATACATAAATGCAACCTTCGGCGATCTACTAACTTCCCAAGACATCGCAAACTCTTCACATGTATTATTCATGTTTGACATTCATTGAAGTGCTTGCCAAGTAAATGTTTTGAAAATGTCCACAATTCATCGCTGACGTCAAGTGATTACGTCAAAACAGGATCTCGAAGGTCCTCATTAAACTTTTCTTGTCCCAGTTCATTTCCAAAGCTATGAACTAGAATTATGATCAGCCGTTTTGTCAAGAGAAGCTATTCAATCCTTTTAAGAAAGCAAACGATTTGTTCACTTATAAATGTTGGAAGATCATCCTTGAACTCCTCAATCTAACTTGTCTGTTCTGTCTCTGCAACATGAATGATATCTTGGACACATTTAATTACCCTGTGCTCCACTGTTTCAGACCAAGTGCTTGAGTTTGTGGACTGATTTGTAATTTCCATTATCCTTTGTGCATAATATAATAGCCAACATTATTAATTCATACCATGAATAAATTGAATAAAGAGGTTACACTTGATATACAGTGCAAGATTCTGAAGAGATCTGGCCCCATTTAGACATTACACTCGACTGGAGGGTTTGGCTGCCACGGCCAGCTGGACACTCATTTGGCAGAAATAAACCTGTTAAATTCATTGGGTCCTGTGGGGGTTGGTATTTATTAGCCAACAGTGTGGAGAGTATCCCGGTATGTAATTATAGTCTTAAAATTAATTTATAAAATAAACAAGACTAAAAGTATAAAGCTGTTATTGATCGTGGTTGGCATATTTATTAGTCCAATCTTGTTAATTAAGTAATACAAAGAGGTCGTTAAAGCGGACAACCTTCTTGGCAACATCAAAATATGTTTACCTTAATCAGTCTATTACATCGACAGATATTCTCTGTGCAAAGTAAACATCTTGGTGTGGAAACAATCCTAGAGGGGAAGCGAATGGAGTGCCCACAATGTTGATTTCTCTGGCAATGTGGTTGTGAGATTGTATTATGTCCTGTGTACTTTGTGGAGATTTTGCACTGATGATGATCCTCTGTTACATGTCCAGTCAGTCAAAATGATTTTATTGATATATCCAGAATTACAACTTTCCCATACAGGGCTAGTCATGCTTGTTGGAGAGGATAATGAGGAGATGAAGAGGACATTAACCTGACATGGTCAGGGAAATTTAAAGCCAAACGTCAACAGTGAAATTAGCTTCTCCAGCATGCAGTTGTCCTGTTTAACTTCTCCAACAGGATAACATCCATTTTATCTTCCCCAACAGGCAAACATCCACGTTAGCTTTTCCAACGGGCTAACATGAGTAGTCTTTCAATCATAATAGTTCAGTGTACATTGTTCCATATCTTTACTGTTATTGCCTTTGCTCCGAATTTTAGCAGTTATTTTGAGTTTAGCCATCCTGACAGGAATTTCTTGAGTTAGGACATTTCTTTAATAGCAAAATTGCTTTCCTAAGGCAATAATAGTGTAAATGTGCATGCAGTTAGGGAATGTGTTTCTGTCCTCCTACAGTAAGATAGGATTTTAATTTGTGAACCTTTTAGACTCAGGAAGTTTCTGTAATATGGCCCCTACTCTCTTGTCTTTTGTGTAAAATGTAAAAATAACTAGGCCAGTCAAATTGTTGAAAAGATACAATCCAATTATACTTGAGTTGTATGTAGCACAGTATATACCAGTAGTCTAGTAGTGTAAATTATAAATGTGCCTCAAGAGGCTTTACTTGTACAAATATGTTACCCACTATCCTCAGACCTTTAATTTTGATAAGGAAAAACTCCCCCAAAAAACCTTTTTCCACAGGAAAAAACCATGACAATGACATCATGACACTGAACCATACCCCTTCCAAATACCGGACACATTACACAGGACATAAAACAAATGTAGGGAACACAAAGGTCACCACAGGACTTGGTAACCATCCGATGGTACAACGCCCTCATTACACAGGAGATGACACTAAATTACACGCAGGGCAGGACATCTGCGAGGACAGGGCACGCATTGATTTAACCCCCGCAGTCCAGTGATGAAGCTGAAACCTCGACTGACAGTCGTATGCCCATTTCTAATGAAATCTAAAACCATGTGGACACGCAGTTCCTGGAAGTATTCATAAATAAATAACCTCTGTTTTGATGTCCCTGCGTTATCCTAAGTGAATGTCAGGAAGCCTGTAATTCTCTGAGGACAGAGGGAATGGGGTCTGTCCAGCAGTGCCTTAGCTGAGAGTTGGTGGCAGCCTCCATCATCTGGCACAGGCTGCAGCCTGGTGTCACTTTTGTACTTCAGGATGGATGGCTTTGTATTGCCTGGACACTGTTAACTCTGTCCCACTGGTGAGCTTCAAGGAGAGGCTATAAGAGGCGCACCTTTCCACAAGCCACTGCAACAGCAAAAAAAGAAAAATGAGGAGGAAATCCACAGGCCTGGTGAAATGCGATTCTTCTTTTCAATATATTTATTTATTAAATTAAACTTTGTGTCAGATATTGAAACACATACACTGCGAAAACTCACTTACAAAGGATCCTGTTCTTGGGATATTGAGTTTGCTCGGGCTACAGCTGTGATCATGCCTGTCTATTGAGAGAGATGAAAAATGCTTCCCGCTCTCCTGCAAAGATGGCGATATTCTCCACTCATGGATCCCCACTGTTCTGTCTCTCTTTTGATTTCAGGGCCTCATTTAAAATGGACTATATTGGAGGTTACATTTGGTGGTTGTAATTGTAAGTGCTTAACGGTTAACAGTAAGACTGTCAAATGAAGGGTGGTTTTGTAATCACAAATTATGAATACGATTGTTATCATACAATGAGGTAGTTATTGGTAAGAAAAGGCGCATTTCCCACTCTTAGTGTTCGTAAATGAGCTTGTAGTTGGTTGAATATTTTCCTGGAACATGCTGTAATTTTCAGTCATTGTTGGTACAAGATCAGAGGCACAAAATCTGGCTGTGTGTGTGTGTGTGTGTGTGTGTGTGTGGATTATTCCTGGCTTAATGCAGCAAAACAGAAACGTAGAGGAAAAAGCCACAAAACACATCTTCATATTGAAATCAAAACAATGATTTTGCTTGAGGAGCCTCATATAAATATTATTAGACTGGTCAGAGTTATTAAATATTTCTTGTAATTGTTTTGTTCTAATAGAATTCAATTACAAATTTAGAGTCAAATAATCAGGCTTTGGCTAAATGGCTGTGTAGCCTTGCAACTTACAGTAGAGCACTTGATAGATAATCATGAATCTTGTGAGATTCAAATGCATTTAAGCTAGGTTTGTTTTTGCAATGTTTTGTTATATGTGTGGAAACTCTTAATGTCTCAAATGCTCATGAAAAAGTCTACCTGTCTGTCTACCTACAAAACTGCCTGTCTGTGTGCAAATCTGCCTGTGCGCTCATTGCGCATGATTGCAGCCAAAGTTTCCCCAAAATAGTAAAACTAGCTTGATTGCGGTGAGTGCTAACATTTGTCATAGTCTGTAGTCTAAAAATGATTGTGACAATACAGGGTGTTTGTTCTTATACATGAATGAGACATGATTTAGTTGGATCCGGTTAGCAATGACAACATTGTGCCGTGCTCAGGACGCAGCCCCTGAGAGGAAGAATGACCCACAGTAGCCGCGACAGACGCTTTCACACATGTTCAGCGGAGGAGTAACTGCCACCTTCTAGGACTGAGGGTTTGTAATAGCTATTTTGCTTGTGTGTGATTGTGTCACATAAGATTCATTTATTTGCATTTATTCATATACTCTCTTTTTTGTTGTTGGATGCCTTTAAACCTTAGCATGCATTTGCCGGTTTCTCCGAGCTTACCGACCCCAGCTTTGAAAGGATTGTAGTCAGCCGTATGAATGAAAAGAAACAGGTGGTCAAAATAAACCTAGAAGCAGAGTAAACATCTGTATTGACAGAAAAAAAATGCCAGACTGGAGACCTGAAGCTGCATTGTTCTCATACAATGACTAGCCACCATCGTTAAGTGAGTGAGAGTGACCACAACAGTGTAGCATCGGAACATTGCTTCAGTCCCGCTGTCGCATGGACAAAAGCTCACCTTCATTTAGAACTGACACAGTATAGCAAGGACAGAAATGAACAATACGCAGACTGTTTTTTTTGTTTGTTTGTTTTTTTTTTTCCTTCTGAGAACCTTGGTTTCCTCACTGAAGCTCCGGAAACACTCTGCAGGATGGATTAGTCTGACAGAGCTCTGCATGGAAGCTTTCATGGGGAGAGGCACTCCAGCAGCCAGGTTGAGACAAAGCTGCTTATCCACAGGGTCACAGTAATGTAATGGTGTGTGCAGCCAATTTGCTCCTTGCTATTCAGCGGGTATGAATATCATCCATGGGAGGAAATCACTTTGATTTTCTGAGCCTTGCTAATTGTCTTCTCCAGTGCGCCTACACACTGAGCTCGGTGTCAGATCTCGGAAGACACAAAGATGCTCTCAGCAAAGGTGGCTTTTGTCAATATAATTACCTGAACAGACGAGAGGACCTATAGCTCTGCCCCTGAGTTTTGGGATGGATCCAAGTGTGAAAGGGGTAAAGTTGCTAAACAATGTTCCTCGGATAATGTTTCACGCTGCCAAATGATGCAGAAGAACTATTGCTAGGTTATTAAATTTTGCCCTTTGAGGTATCATAGTATTGTATTTAATTATAATATTAAAGTAATTATAATACCATAGTCACCATTAGGATAAAGCGTATCACGCTAGATTGTGAAAGCAAAACACTGCTATCTGTTTGTTTTTTTTGTTTCTTTTTTTTTTTTTTGAATAATACTTTCCTTATTTGTCTAAGGTTGCAAAATGGTGAGGACCCAAATGCTGACACGGCGGCAAGCAGGAACACGTAACAATAAGCAATATTGAATGAACTGAGGCTGTAGTTCAGATATCCAAGGTGGGCAACAAAAGGTCTAGGAACAAAATTCAAGAGCAAAACTAGACAAATTACAACCAAGAATGACACAAGGAACACAGACCAAATGCAGGCAAACACAAGGAGAAGACGGGACCGGGGAATTGACGCAGGACGAAAAGAGACAGACTGACAGATCAGGGGAAAAACACAGGCTGAAGTAAACACAGGCTAATGAACAAATGAACAGGAAGAGGAAAGTCACAACCAGACACATGAGGATAACCAGAAACCCCAACAGGACATTATTCAGCTCATAAGAGTACTTCTACAAATACTGTTGGGATCGCTATGGACAGTTTTTAGAAAAAGGATTAACATTAAGGCATCAGAATCAGAGACATTGTTTTTTTTTTTATTTTTTTTTTTATTCGGCATATTGTTCCTCCTTGTCAAAACAACACAACATCAGAGATCAATGTGTGCTATGCTCATAGTGTCTAATGTGTCCTCAAGTACCAAGGCTAAAAGAGAGATGAGGAATGGGTGGCAGACATCTGGTAGTGGAGAGGAGAACACCACACATTTTCTTTTTTTAAATTAAGAGTTACTGAGCACATGGACAAGGGATAACAGAGGTCCCAAATCATTAGTATGTTGTATCTTCTATCTTTGTGTCACCAGAGAGCATCGAAATGCAACCTTCAAGTTAGTCATCAGAAATTACACACATAACATCAACCCCACTGCCACTTGGTCGAAGGCTACATTTGATCTTACAAAGGATAATGTATGCTAATACGGAGCACTGATGATTTTATAGCAACAATGACATCGCAAGTTGTTGCCTCGTGGCCCCTTCATGTGTGATCTAACAAACTGATTTTGAATTATAGCAGGTATACAGTAGTTCAATTTAAGTTCATTTGCATTGTAGAGTGTACTATTCTGACAAGTAGTGATGCTCACAGCCATTGCAGGGCACGGGCTGTAGGACAATAAAACCAAGAATCTGTGTCATGCCTTGAGGGTATTTTTATATATTGTTATTGGTATCTTCGCTTCTTTGTGTTATGTAACTCAACATGCAAAGAGTAAAATATTTATAGGTTCTGGCTCAAAATCAAGACTAAAGGTTCTTCAAAAAATGCTTGGAGTGGTGCCATCATAACAGGAGACTAAAATACTGTAACAGAATAGTAAGATTGAACAGTAATATCTTACTTCACAATTCAATTGTACAATTATTTCCCATAGATGTTTTTAATATTAAAATTGCAAAAGCGCAACCCTCACTGCAATCAGATCATCACATAATATAATTGCTGGACAATAATCAGTTTTGGCTAAATTCATTAAGCCTTTTAAGGTATTCTCCACTGGATGAATCCAACAGACGATTCCGTTATTACAGCAAGCAGGCTGTAATATAATCAGTTTTAATGGCAACACAAAACAAAGCCTAACAAGCCAATCAGATTACACTTGAAACATTAATAGTCGATTTGCTCCGGATACTGGGTTGAGGACACCAGCAGAGATTTGCTGTCTTGTTATTTTATGTTCAGTGTTACTGCAGCTTTGGAGCACCATCAGTGTTTCAGCAGTTCTTGTGGGAGTTTGATATTTTATATATATTTTTTAGGGCCAACGATCGTATGAATCCAAACCAAAGGGCGGTGAGATGAAAACGTGAGCAGATTGGATCAAACAGCCAAACAACATTGCTTAGAAATGCCTGAAGTTTATACTAAGTTCAAACATGTGTTTGCAAAACAGATCTACAACATTTATAATTGCCATATTTATGCAAGTGGGTGTAGCTGCTGATTCATACTGTATGTGTATATTTCTTGGCTAAATCAGAATAACTGGGATCTCTCTTGCTGCTAACAAACAGCCAGTTTCATGTTATCTCTCAGCGCTGACAGCCTGTTCTCAGCTCCGGGATGTCAATCGGTGCAGAGATTCAGCTAAGTATTCAGCAGAGAGACAAAGCAAGATCATGAACTTGTTACACTGCAGGTGTGTCAGTCTGTCGAGCTCACATTTATCGTCTGGTTTCTGTCCAAGCTCGGGCCTCTCAACGCACTCCCAGAAACACACACTACATGGGGATTTAAACGGCTCTGTTATGGGCTTTAACAAACCGGCTCTTGATCCTGCCTTTTGTACCGCTCAGTATTTGGGCTTTAGCGTACAGTAAGCCAGTTTTCTCTTTTTAATTTTTTTTTTTCTTTTTATCAGCGAACCTTGAAAACAGCAACCACTACAACATGACAGCAACATTGTGTACATTTTTAACCTCAAAATAACAGCTGCAAATCATTGTGATGGTACAGTGTCCTCTAGGTGAATGGTGTCTCTGTCGTTGTTTCAATTCAGTGAGTGTTTACTTCAAGATACAATTTCTGAACACGTAACATTGTTATGATGTAATGAGTTTTGTATGGAGTTGGCATCTACATTACAACTAACAAATTGCTATAGACCTAGTATTTGTATTTAAAACAGCACTAATTCACTCAGAAACGGTGGCGGGGGCAAATCACACAAAATCTCAATTTCTACATGATGTTGCTTTTTTTTAAAAATTAAATAGTGAGCAATGAAACAATTATCAGTGTCATTATCTGGTCGATCAAGTAGTTAATGTATATTCAAATATCTACTTGGAATGGGCTGGGCTTGAATTGAAGTGGGTGGTGCTTAAACCTGAAGTAGGTGGAGCTGACAGCAAATTGTTAATTCAAGCCTGAAATTGATAATGTTGAGAGGAAGTTACTACATTTATTCGAACAATAAAAGATTTGCAGATTTGTCTTCAACATTAATATCGATGCTGTTTTCATCCATACTCGATTCTTGTGTCTTGAATAGATTTATCAAATTAATGATTTTGAGGAATATCCAAGACAAAGATTTGTGGCTTAATACCAAAGTGTTTCTTTTTAAGACATTACATTACTGTAGTGAGACAACAATTTAATGTCTTTTGTTATGTTTTCATTAAACCGTACGTATATGTTGATTGTTTTTTTTACCATAATAATGTGGGGATGAATTATTGTTATTTTGGTAGCATGAGCGTGACAAAACTTTATTAAATAAGTTAAAAGCAAACCTTAAGTTGAAATCAAGCTTTCTCAACATTTGTAAATAACCACTTTTATGGTATTTGAATACATTTCGCATGGCACAGTTTGTTGAGATTAAAAAAAACAAAAAAACAGACATAATGATCTCTCCTTTGGGGACTAGAGATGTAACATGTTCCAGTATTCACACACCAAAAACCTCTATCAAACATGCAGTGGGGTTGGCCGTGAACCCTGGGGTGTGGAGGACTGGAGGTCAGCAGGCAAGGTGTGGTTGAAAGAGATGAGTTTTCAGTCTGTGTCAGGAAGTGGAGGCAGAATCTGTCAAACTGACCGAGAAGGAGGAAAGAAACGGCCAGTGAGAGCTTGGGGTGGTAGAGTGCTGTGAGAGATCACCGGGGTCATTATTTTACTGTTAGGGTTGCTGTTTCATCCACCATGAACAAAATAATAACATGAGCACCCCACTAAATAATGCAGTTGAATGATAAAATCAAAATCTAATGATGACACAAAATACAGCCTGCAAAACTAGGTTTTAGTCAACAACCGCTTGACACAATGTAAATAATTCAATGTTGCAAAATCCTCAGAATGAGCATCATTTCTGGGCTGTTGAATTAAATTGTGTTGTATTTGATGTGTGTTATTGTTTCCGTGTTCTTTAACAACCGGGGCAATGTGCTAAATTGAAACAATCAGTAAATGCTGTTGTCTTTTATAAAGTTGAGAACAATTTACAAAATAGATATATCTTACTGTATCTCACTATTTTACTTTTCAGTCTGCGTTAAGTTTTTATACCCGTTCATTCTGTTGAGGATTGTGCAGACTGGAGGCAACCTCAGTATGCAGCGAGCAAGAGGTGGTGGAAAACCCTTTATTAATATTAAATGCAGATCTTAAACTTCTCTTGGCTTCACATTTCTGCCTACAGCGTTTATTTTAATGCCCCAATATGCGCACAGTGTCTCATTAAATCTGAAGCAAACTACGACCTTGTGCAGAGGCAGAGCAGCGTCCATTTCTCCCTGCAAAAAAAAAAAAAAAGCGAGGTGTGAGAATGTGCTCTACTTTTCTCATTCCTAAAACTCTTCAAGCCTCATTAACTACAAAAAACAAGCCAACTAGCTGATGTGAATGTGTTTGTCTCCCTCCGCGAGGTACACAGTCTTTTCTTGGCTCAGCCAAATGCTGCAGAGTCCCCCGCTGGAGCAGGCAAACCACCGAGGCCGACGATTGTGGGACAAGTTTAATGTTGGACACGGTGTCTCGTGTGCTGAGCGGTAAGGTTTACAGCTCAATACAGTGTGGGCAGTGAAAGTATATGATGTCTCAGCTGTTTGGTCTGAGCCAAACTATTCAAATATTCAAATAAATAAAGTATACAAGTCTACAAAAACAATACCAGGTCCTCAGTCACGCTAATGGTTCTGTGAGGCTGCACATAGGCACAGCAGTGCATGAAGCTAAATGCTAACATCAGCATGCAAACGTGCTCGAAGTGAACATGCTGTTTTTTTTTGTTTGTTTTTTTTTGTCAGGTACTACCATATTCAGTCTCAGTTTACAGTGCTGTAACATTTGCTCGTAACTAAACACAAAGTATTGCTGAGGCAGAACGGAGTGTGAGTTTTGCCAGTATATTTTTTGTAATACGAAGATTTTTCAACATTTAAGGAGTATGAGTTATGAGTATGAGGAGGAGTTATTTCAGTTCATCCTGTGTGGTACATGAACGGCTGCACCAGATGCCATTCAACAGTCGTCAAGACATTTTACCAACCTGAGCTGCCAGATGGTTTATAATGCAGAACCATCTGAAGTGGTGCCGATACAAACTTCCTCTAGAAGGGCAGGGCCCTTTTGAAAAAATACTTGGCAAGTGGTTGGACGAACCATCTGTTTATCATTGGCCGATTTAAACCAATCAGATCAACAGTAGGAGCGTGAGTGCTACATGCAGTTGAGCCAATTGGAAAATCCAACTCTCTCTGAAGCCATTTGAAAGAAGTGTGAAAACATCCATCAAGAAAAGCTGTCACTGCTGTTCTTTGCTCTTCTGTCAGTGAAATATACTGCCCAGTTCTGATAGAAAGTAACTGATATCATAGCTGCATTTACAGTATGATTACATCTTCAGGAGCCACCGTTGTTGTTTTGCTTCTGTTCCTGGCTGTCGCGTTTTAGAAAAAACACCTGTTGCTGCTAGTAGTTCTTGTAGGACACTGGTGCGAAACACTGAGGTCAAACACAAAATATTAAAGTCAAAGTGTGTACACTGAGTGACAACCTGAATGGCAAGTTCCATGCAGCACCCAGGGCTGAGGTTAGCATGCCTGGCCCCAGCGCTGGGGTTATTAATGGACAGTTGAACCTCTTTGTGAATGGCGACACATTAAGACCCTGCCTGTGTCCAAAACAGTTTGTCCCACCACTCCCAGGTCTTCGGACAGCTTTCTCTTTTGAAAGAAATGCCAGTGTTGCACCCTATATTTTACAGTTGGGCAAACTGTTGGGTACCACTACTGAATTCCGCATACTAGTCTCGGTACTGTATTTATTCATATGTCAGCAGTTTTTTGCATGGACCATTAACATTTGTATAAACTAGCATGGCAGTCCATCCAAAAGTTGTTGAAATAATTCAGTCTGGACAACAGTTGTGGACCAACCGACCAACAGAGTGACCTTGCCTTCCCTGAGAGCCATGACACTACAGCGTAACTAAAAACCGCTCATTGCTCATTGGAGCCCAGTGCAATTGTTGCTGACCTTATCTCTTGAATTCAGCTCTTCTTACTTGGCTACTGACAATGACTCGGCTCCTCAAAAGTGATAAACAAGTGCTGGTCTCTGGCAGCGTCGCAAACACATACACACAGAAGAGATTACTTCTTGGCAGGAAATCACCACATTTGTTTTTTTTTTTTGTTTTTTTTAGTTACCTCTAAAAGCATGTCCCCATACACCCAAAAAGAAGAAGAAGAAAAATACTTCTTATTTAATTGTCCAAAATAGACAATCTCGGCAAAGAACCTCAGAGAGCAGGCTAACAGCACGTGGTCGGAGCCAAACCAACAGCGCTCCATGCCAGAATGCTTATCCCTCTTTCCTCCATGGAGTTAGCCAGCTTACATCATGTTTACAGCTTGTATCCTTGTATGAGAAGGGAAAATTAACATCCATCGCTAACTTGCATCGTGTGCGATAACATGTCAAAACAGTCCGCTCTCATGCTTTTTAATTCAGTCCCTAGACTGCTTAAACAATCAAGTGATTCACGTTGCAACTTTTTGTGCCTTTTGCAGCTGTCTTGATACATCTGTGATTCTTGTAATCCAGGGGGGTTCTGTCGAGAGATTGGCGAGAAGTCATAAAAATAGTGTTTGGCGCTGGAGAGAATGAGAAAAGGGTCTGCGAGGATGAGATGTAATGCACAAGAAAAATGAAACTCACCAAAGGTTAAACAGGCCAAAGAAATGTCATCAAAATGCCACTTAAACATGATTTGGCCTTTTGGATTCTTTCATCACATCAAACTTTGTGCCAGCAGTGTGGCTTGAATATGAGTGAAAATGCTGCACCGTCCCCCCCGAAAAGGTCGATCAAGATCTGTCTCGAAATAAAACCTGGACTTTCAGATAAATTCCGGAAGACCGAATATATTTTATGCATCAGAAAGTATGTTAATTTGACCGGGAACATGTTTGATCTGCCATTTGAATAGAATAATAGTTGAACAAACTAAATATAAAATTTCCCACATTTTCTTTAAAAAAAAAAAAAACATTGATAACTCCAATTAAAATGCAAATCATTCTTATAGAATCCTCAGAGAGGTTATGTCTTTCGTCTTATCATCGTCCTATTAATTAATGAATAATAAAGAACATCAGAGGTGCGACGTCAGGTATCTTGGCCCTTGCAGCTAGGCAACTGGCTGAGAGGCACTGAAATGACTGCTTAATTAAATGTTCGTACATGGGATTATGCGGCCCACTCTCTCTCAACTGGGCCTCCGCTTCATTTTGTGCACTTAATTTCATGACCTGCTTATGACAGTGATGTTCTCAATGCAATGATGTATGTTCCACATCTGACGTGCAGGGAGAGAAAATGAAGTCAGGCCAACAAAACAAACAAACAAATTAATTCTCTTTCCTGCATGTATGTAGATTTATATCAGTCTAGCAAATAACATACTATGATGAAATTGGTTCTTGTGCTTGTCATGATAATGGCAGTATAAAATGTAGAACTTGTATGTGAATTGATGCATTATTAATGCACAGACCCTATTGAAGCCACATTCCTTGATGAATGAGATTTTCTTTGACTGTAAAGAGCGCTGCGCCTTTTCTGCCTCATATTTGGTTTATGTTTGCGTTTTTCACGATAAAATTAACTTTAAAAGAATAAAGAAATGTATTTACCTGAGAAACGTGACACATGTGATGGCATAGCTATTTAAAGCCCAAATGAGTGACTGCAGCCTGTCTTTCAGGCTATGGATGTGTGCTTTAGACCTGAACACTGGACTCCAAGAAGGCGCCCATTTATTCAAATGAAGCCATGTCAAAAGTTGGCCACCTGTTGAATTCATACTCAAAATAGATAAGGGGCAGCATATCACCAGAGTAACTACCACTTGCTTCCAAAAATTCCATCTATTGCACTTTTAATGGAGGAGAAACCACTGTTGGACCCACAGTCCAATCTGACTTCCTTTCTGCCTCTCAGGAAAAGTTTCTTTTCAAGCTTTTGAATAACTCCATAAATACCATTACTGTTGGGTGTTTTTTTTTTTCAAGTTTAAAATGGGACATTGTCTACCCTTGGCGGCAAATTTGAGCTACCATATATTTGTGCCTTGCAACTCCCAGACAAGGACATCTGTTCTCTCTTGGGAGAAGCCAGTCTTAACTCGACTCTCGATTGCTGAGAGTGACGGCACAACATGTAAGGAAGAGCTTTGGTTTCTCACAGGAGAGAGAGGTGCTTGTATGGTAGACCATGATTGATGCTAGGCCCTAACACATCCACTGATAATGTATTCTTCCTCATCTCAACCCACTCCCACCTGCACCGCAGGTAAGATGTATGCGTCTGTCCAAGAAAATAAATATAACAATCATCACCTTGTCTTGTGTGCCTGAGTGTCAATCACTGTGCTTTATATTATGTGCAGCTGATTTGTCATAAGACAAGGACCGAGAAACATAAGAACAAAGAGACAATGCACAATATTTTTTTAACAGCATTTTGCATTCTTACCACTAATATACGTAATTTAATTATGTGACATTTTAAGTGTCTTGCAGAGTGTGAACGTTACAGCATTACTGAGTATGCTTCCATCTTTGGTGTGTTTGAGTCCTGACTCTCAGGCCTGCTTGAAGGCACATGCTACTTAAAGCCAAAGACACCTCCTCAGACGGCATGTGCAGTGAAATGCAGGGTCCCAGCCCCTAGAGGCTGTGCTAACAAAATTATATTTAGATAATCAGGAAAAGTGTGAATATGGGTTGCAAAAAAGGAGTATCAAGGATACTCATGTATTCAGCTGCAGTGATAGTGATGCGTACGACACGAATACCAAAGCCTTTAACGCAGTACATATATTTTGTGGATAGCTATATTGTGAACTTAGGCCAACTGTCTCTATTCACTTTACTCCTACTTTCACACCAGTATAATATTCTTCATGTTTTTGTACTTTGTGAATAAAGTCAAATCTCTATTCAACTGAATTAACTTTGGCACCAGAGATGGCGCAATACCGACTCCATTGGGCCTTTGGGGATCATTTTCCATGAAACCACCTACAGTATCTACCAAGACTGAACTTTTAGGACTTCTTGTCATTATCTCAAAGCACTAAAATAATTGTCCTTGAGGAAATTAATTACCTTTGTGCACTGTTGCACTCTGTGTGGAAAGTGATTTAGAGTTAATGAAAGCTGAAGCACTGTCATCTCTTCTTCTGTCCTTCATTTTTCAGGCTAATAAAGTCGGTTAAATTGCTGGGTCACTCCAGGTTGCCCAGAGCAGACCGTGTTTGTGCACATGAGAATTAAATAGATTTTTTTGTTTTTGTTATTGTTGTTTAGTCTCTTTCCTGCCAAAATGAAAAAAACAAAATAACAGAAAGAACCATAAAGTAAATTCTGCCTCAGCAGTCCCTGTGAAATTGGAGTATAAAATCATCTCAGTCGTGCCCATGTTTGGGCTTAAAGTTGCAAAACAAGTAGCACTCTCCGCCGTGATGGAAATTAGTAATGTGAGCAGATTAATCAGTGACGGCTAATTGCATTACACTTCAAAGATTAAGATAAGATTTGAAGGATGTGACAATTCACACTGTTATCGGAAGTAACTGTCAAAGCGATTTAAAAACTCCACTATTAATGTATCCCAAAGCTTTTGTTGAACTCTTAGAATCAATGTCAGTCACAGCACAAAAATTCAAGGCCAGTTTGATGCTTAAATTAGTACGAGAGGTTTATTGGCTGATAAGCTCCCGTCCGTCCAAATTGCTACATAAACTGCTCCGTCTTCCATTAAGACAATAAAGCACCCTCACATAATCTCACGTCTGTCGCTGAAACAATCAAACAAGTGGAAGGAGAACAGGTTGCTATGTTTAACAGTTCACTAAATTGTCCGACCACACCGAATTTTCACCCAAACGTTGGAGAAAACAGGCTTATAGACACCGTCCTTTTTCCCTGCTGATGTACTGAGTCACTGCAGTGCACCCACACCCACTGCAGTTTGATCCTCTTATTTGTTGTGAATAGGGCCCATCAGCCTGAGGCTCAAGAATGGAGGGGTGAAATCCTCTACTTTCTCAGTGACTGTTGTGTCTCATATTGGAGGGAAAAAGAAGGTGAGGTATAGCCAAGGAGGCCGCAGGCTCGGGACGACTGCCAAGTGTAAACTAATTAGCGTGGACTGTGTTGAATGGGAGAATGTTAATGGACTTTGAAGTTAGCAGCAGCCACAGTGGCATGAGCTTTTATAAGCAGTTGAGTTTGTCATAAAACATGACCTGTGTTTATGTTATTTACAGTATATAATCTCTGTGTCCCCTGACAGAGTTTGAGTTTGATTTACCCACATCATCTCTTGAAGTGAATTCTGCCTAAAGTCGCCATGTGCACATGAGTCTGAGTCACCTTGAATTGTTACTGTGCAGTGATAAGATATGCGGACCTATATCATTGCCGGGGGTTGTAACCACCACATATCATCAATTATCTATTTCTAATGTTAGCCAAGTCATTTTGTTTTTAATGTCTAAACAGACTAAATAAACTGTCATGACTAGATAAACTGAATAAACACACTTACCTTAAAGGACAACACAGTACATGCTGTTTTACTGTGTTTATATTTGGCAGACCCTGCCACCTTTCTAGCTTCAAACAGTGTTCTGGGGAGCTCTGGGACAGGCTCAAAAGCTACGATCTACACAAGTAAGGATGGAGCAAGGTCCGCCACTTTGTGAAATATTATTGTAGAAAAGACATTACTACATCAGCTCGAAAACACGTAAAACAATTTAAAAAAAAGAAAGAAAAAAAATTTGGTGGCAAATGATTGTGTTCTACTTTTACCTATGTTTTACCTATGTTACCTATGTCACACAGCGTCCTAACTTTTTGGAAGTTGTATTGACTTCCTGAATTTAAGAGAACACAGACTGTCTGCTGACCATCACGCTCAGGGAGTGCAAACCTCCTGTGGTTCACAATAAAAAGACATATGTAGCATGTAATCTTCTGCTTCCACCCCTGTCACACGGGCCGCCGAAGGGTGGCAGGAGTGATGAATGTGGGAGTGGATTGCCTCTCTCTTTAAAGAACTTGCATGCTAGAATAGCTGAGACTTGTTGGTTTTGTCACAGATCATGGAAAGATTCAAACCAGCAGACTTTGTAGGCTAGCCTTGTTCACAGCCATCCACATCGCTTACATTCACCAATCTGATGTGATCGCTCTCCGAGCGTGCTTGTTGATAAAGCCCATTTTCTGGCCAATATGTCTGCTCAGTCGGTTTACTGGTCTCCTCCTCTTGATGAGGTTGTCGGAAAAATGCTGATGTTCTGGCACTTGGATTATATAAAACAATGTCTTACCAGATGTTTCAGTAGACCAGTGCACATACAATGTTGAATGGAACTGCAAAATATATGGTCAGATGTATCGTCATGCTAATTAGCCATGTAAGGGTTAATAGGTCATCTTGCCTCTCTTACAGATATTGATTAATATCGCCTTGGTCATGTAATAAGAAGAAGAGGAGAAGGTCCACATTAATTGGAGTTCAATGAATGATCAAACAGAAAGGCTACCTCAGTCTTCCTCCTTTCCTTCTCATTTCATTACCATGCCTTTGCCATGCTTTTTGGCTCCAGTCCTCTCATATAATTTACCGCCGGCCTTTATTTAAAAGGCACCTCCCACCTGCTTCACGCCATCATTCAGCAAGTCTTAAACTATCATCGCCCTGTCTTATCCTCACCGGAGGCTATCACAAATCAGTGTTCTCTCTGATTTATTTGTTCTTTTATTGTGCTGCCTGCTGCTTCTTATGCTGGCACCAAAATCACATGATGGGTTTGAGTACAGAGAACCAGTTCTGAATTGGAACAAGTTCCACATTTATGCTTATTCGATTCCACTCACCAGTTCCTGCAATTTGATTTTGGATGGCGGTGGAATATGTATCTAGATCTTTTACCCAAATAACATTATAAGTATAAAACTGTAGAAGTCCAGCATTCAAACTGTTCCTGAACTGAAAGGGAATGTGGATGTGAATGTGACGTAATATCTGAACAATGTACTGTATACCCAGAATTTGTTCCGTCAGTGTTACGTTATTGCATGTTATATTTGAACATTTAAGCACAAACATTTAATCTGCAATGGTGTTAAATGGTGTTAAACGGTGTGTCCAGCTGCATACACATACACAGTGTATGGTTCAATTTACTGCATAGTAATGCTTTATATGTTATATGATCATAATGGGTTTTTAATATCTTAACACAAAATGTGAGTAGTATTTTACTGAAGTATTGCATTTTTGTCACCCAAAAACAATGATAAATACAATCTAGGCAGGACTACCTAGGGGTAGGTGAAATTGCAGAGCCCTCAATCCTCAAATGAGCTATCATCTGATTTAAGCCCCAGCAAGCCTGTCTGAGCTGGAAAGACTGTTGCACTGCAACAGCTGTCTTGCAGGCAAAGCAGTAGTAAATGCATGTAATTCAGTTGTGTTCAAAGTAGTGTTTAAACAAATAGATGTTCAACAACAACTTGTGTTATCCAACTTCTTGTTAGAAGGCAATCTCAGAAGCTCTGAAGAGCTTATTATGATGCTACCTATTAGGCCCTCTACTAAAGTCCAAGGTGAAAATTCAACATTGCACAGTGTCATCTAGTTAATTTATTCTGTGAAACCACTAATTAATACAACTAATTGTAAATCAAACACGTACAGCCCATAATTCTTCATCACTCATCACTGGAGGACAACCCAATCACCAGAACATGTATTAGCTAAGTATGTTTCTGCAAAGCTAAAACTTGAATTGAATTACCTATTTCTCTCTTCACACATCACTGTGCTTATGTTAAGGCACAAACAAAAACTTTGTTCGGGTGGGTAAAACATTATGGTTTGGCCTAAAATATCTGTTTTGCCATGCCAAGGGATGGAGATTATCCAACCTCCAGGGAAAAATAACCTGTTTGGTTGCCAAAGACATGTTTAGCTCATCATAGCTCAGCTCATATGTCAGAGGGCTGTTTTAAACACACTTGAAATAAAAGTGGGGTACTGGTGCTCACCATATTTAATTTGTTGTTTGTACTCCAATAACAAGGCAAGAAAAGGACATAGGGTTGGCTAAAAACTGAAATCAGGGAGCAAAATCACAATTCTTGAAATCAACCCATACATCTGTAATTAGACTAACACCTATAGTCTCCAGTATCTTGACTGAATCCATATTTAGAGTATGGCAGATAAAGCTAGATGATTACACTGCTGACTGACTGTTATTCATCACCGTAATCATAGTCATTAACCCTCAGAGGTTTAATAGGAAAATTGCATCTATTTGTTATCCATAATTGAAATTGGTCTTGTGTTTTTGTGGATTCAACCCCAAATTCTGTAAACAACCTATGTATCATGAACCAAGTTAGAAACAGAATGTAATGGTGGATCCGTTCTGTACTACCAACCTCTCCTTGCCATCAGAGGGCATGTTTATCCTAAGGAACCTGTGTCACTATCAGTATTTATATCATGTAGCCTCTCTGCATCTCTACCAACAACATACAGATAAGATAAAGCTAAAAGTCTACTGCATCAGTGCATCTCAGTTGACTGGTCCTGTCACTTAAACATACATTATTTGTTCCTCTGCTATGTTACGGCTGTGGAATATGAATTCAGGCTACGCTGCATCAGGCTTTAATGACAGCAGTTCTTCATGTGAGGGGGATGACACCTTGTACCAGGCTACAGTGATTACTGTACACCTGAGTGTGAATGTTCTTGTGAATAGACAAACCACTTTTCTGTTTAAAGGACCAAACTAGGCCAGATCATTTAAGTGATGTAATTTAATTTCTAATGCTTTAATATCATGCTTTGTGACAGCAATGATGTCCACCAGTTGGACGCACTAAGACACAATAACATGGGATGTTGCCTTTGCTTACTTCAACTAATACTAGTCTTTTAATCGTTTTGTTAACATTCCTTCATTATTATTGGATACATGTTGTTTTTCAACTAATTTACAAATCTCCAGAAGAAACTGACATAGATATCCACTCGCTCTTTATTTACCGACCCGGATGGTAGGTTTGGATTCCATCAAGCATCTTTTAACAGATGCTGAATTGCAAATTTCCTCAGTTTTGTTTAACTGGCCAAGTGCCACTAAGTCTAAAAGCCCATTATCCAAGGCAAATATGTGACCCCCCAACCCCCCCCCCCCCAAAAAAAAAAAACACGCCACCATCACCACTGTCTCTCTTTGCTGTGATCAGGGAGCATGAAGTACAGCCAACGTTATTTCTTTCTTGAACAGAGAATGGGCTCCTTCTCAATTCAGTCTGTCAGCTCTCTGCATAAAAGTCTTTTACACTGAACCTTTCTCCTGGAGACTTCAGCAGAGATTCACTTAGCTGTCAGAAAACAATTGCTCTTTGTAAAAGGCAGCGGCGGGTGCAACTTTAATTTTAAAGATGTTTTAAATGAGCTGCCACCGTGTGATTGATGGGCTGTGAGAAACTTGCCTCCCCTTCCTCTATATCCTTCAACAGAGGGCTTTAATTACGAGCCCCTGGTATTGATGCTGTCAGCTCCAGTATGATATGCATCATGTATGTCGGGAGAATGGATTTTCACCACCTGGTTGCCCGCTCTGTACAGTATCATTGCACACAATGTCAACAGTTGAAAATGCATTGTCATCAAAGTGGAGTGATATTGCCTGGGGGATCAACGCTTTTTGTATTCATGTATGCACTCATCTGTTTACTCTCAGTCATAGTTTAAAGTGAGTTTGATTTTGATTGATGAACAATCATGCTTGAACCAACCTACCATTTAATCAATATGTCCGTTTTTCATGCAAACAATTAATTTAAAACTCACTGTGCATCCCAAGAAAAAGGTAATTAAGCACTGGGGAAAAAAAAAAGAATTTGGACAGCCTTCAAATGTCGGAGATGACCATCTTTTTAACCATTCGCTTCAACAGCTTTGAAATGCCAATAAAGGTGCTGCATTAATACAATAAAAAGCAGTTTTCAGGAGTTAACAGAAGTGTCCTTAGCTTTAAATCTGGTCATGCCCCACCAAAATAATTTCCTTTGCCAAATGCAAAGGATCTCATGAATGTTCTTACTGTTTTGGGATTAAAACAATATACAGCGCCTTTGTATATTGTATCGATGCTGATAAAATAAATGCTCATAGAAAACCAGGTAGGATATTGTGCGGCGGCCTGATATATATGCAGTGTTAACAGCTATATTGCACTGGAGTTCACGCTGTTAGGGATTTAGCAGTGGATAATAGGAAGAGATGAAGCATTTCTTTTGTGATTGTGTAGTACATCACAACATTAAATATAGAATTTAATTGCACAATATATCCATTGCCACAGTTTAAGCTGAATGCAAATTTCCATCTGTAGCCTCAGGCGGAGTTTGGCAGTGATATGCATGTTGATGTAGTAAAAGATTGAGCAGTAACAGATAGATGTGGTGGAGTAAAGCATGCTTTGAAAACAAGCATGATATATTAACATTATTACAATCAGAGAAAAGCAGACACACTGGTTTTGGAGTGGAGAACAGTGCCATGAATACTCTAAACATATTTGAATTAAAAAAAAAACAACTTCCTTCATTAGTTTAAATCAGACCTATTTTGTTTTTGTTTTTTTTTTGTTTTCCTTTCCTTCAGTAAGTCATATATGGTAGGTTCTTGTGTATGTAAAAGGTCTTGAAAGTTGGGGGGTGGGGGGGTTACTGTGCCAATGGGAGCTACTCTTTCCCACAGAAAACAGCACTCCTGAAAAGTCCAGTCAGTAGTCCAACCTTTAATCTTGTGACTTCCTGACATCACCATGTCAAACATTTGCATAATTGATTTGCATAACAGATGAAGCTGACTGGAAACTGAAAACGCGACAGTGAGACACAGTGAGCAGTGCTTGCCCAGGCGTGTGTGAGCTTACCAATCAGAGGACACTGGGTTTTTGGGAGGTGGGCTTTAAAGAGACAGGAGCTAAAACAGAGTGTCTCAGACAGAGGGGAATATAGTGCTGCAATACTTTGGCGTTAAAGCATGTAAACCTATTCTAGCAGTAACCCAAAGTAAAATGATGACATTGAAAAGACATGCTGGCCAGTGTGATTAAGAGATTCAATTTCAAAACTGTTACATGATGTCTGTTTGTGACAAATCCACCTTTAAACAGTGGAGCTTTATCACATCAATGCACAATCAATGTTGCATTAAAGCATGTGTACCAATTGGCTTGCAAAGTTTACCTTAATGGTATTATACAGCTAGATTATTGTAAATTAGTCTCTGACAATTGACAGATCTCAGCTGTATCATGGTAGATACTGTCAGTCATTAAGGTGTGGTAAAATGTCTTTTTACTTTGATGTAGTAACACTACTTTTTTATGGCGGTGTTTGCTCCCACACCCATGCTCTCTCTTGCTAGCCGAACAGCAAGACATCACTAATGTGCAGACTGCACAGGTGACAGTTAACTTAATGACAAGGAAATAATATGCAAATCATTATGCTAGGTGCTGCAACATGCCATTTTCTTAACAAATCCACACAAATTCAGGATCCACCATTCAAAAGGTCTCACTGATGAAAAGATCATTCGAGGCTATTATTGTTGAAACTGAACACAGGACAAGGAATAGGCTGTCTTTTATTTCATGTATGCCTTCTTACGTACTGAAATAAGTACAACAAATAAAGAAAAGTGGATGTTTAGTGTAGGTGCCATTTTGTTTTTTCATGATTCTGTAATGAGGACCATTTTAGCTCCACAAGATCTGGACTCAGAGAGAAGTCAAATCATGGTGACAGTTACTTTGCTTCTTCTCAGCCCACGGTCTGACCCAGCTTGTACTCTTGAGTCACTCGGCTAGGGAAATCTTTCAGTGTTGGGTTGTGATGTCATCGTTCACCCCATTAAACAACAGATGAGACTGAAACATACACGGTATCAGTTTAGGAGAACACCCTGGTTTCGTCTCCTGTGGCCTTTAACTTTCCTCTGTGTTGCTGTTTTGCACTTTATTGTCAAGTCAAGGTAACTTTTTGCTTGGATCTCTGAAAGGATATAATGAGACTGCACCACCTCTGTGATCTTCTGTCAGAGGTTGTTCTTTTGTGAAGCAGCACTGCTTCTGTTGCGGCTAGATAGTTGGATTTTAAGACACCCGTTATAGCCTAAATTGTGCTTTGCTGAAGCTCTTTCATCTCGATGGTCCTTTTGATTATAAATGTGGGTGTTCTCCACTGACTGATATGACATTTCTCATCCGGTGTCATTAGAATATGTTAATTTGTGATAATTAAGGTCCTGTTATCATGCTCTTCATTAATGAATGATTGGGATTCATCAACATCAACACAGAGGTGATTGAAAACAGATGTTTCTGAATGTTTAATGAATTGAGTGTTTAGTGAGGATGTTCTCATGCAGACAATAATAAGGATTTCATGAATGAGACCATCTGCTGATCACCACTGAATCTTCTGGTTTAGATTTTAGTGTATGAAGAGTTGAGATTGGGATACCGTATGCACGTATGTCTCAGAAAGTCATGCTGTGCAGATAGGAATCAAGTGTATATTAGGTTTGTGTACCCTTCACAATTGTGATATGATTCACATTTAGTGGGAATTATCATGTTTGCATTAATATAAAAGCTATTGAAATCATGGTAATATAGATACATGGTATTCATAACAATGGGTTTTTTACCAATCGCACATTTTGTCTTACACCTTGTGAACAAGATTTGTAAGTCAGGGCATCTGTGCAGCACTACAGTACTACATCACAATGGTTGAGTTTGCTGATTGCAATTTGATAGAAATAGATTTTGTTTTTGTTTTTTTTTTAAATCTAGAAATTAATTTTGTAATGATATATATTATATAATGATATTGTAATGATAATATATTGTAATGATTTCTGTCATCTGATTATTACAAATTCTGTAAAGACAGAACAGAAATGTAGTGATAGATGTAGATTTCAAGTGAAAATACGAAACATCATGAGGATTTTCTCTCTTTAGCAATTCTGATGGGTTTTTTTTATTCCTTTTTTTTTCCCTACAGTTTTTAATCCCAAAAAGAAACCAGAGAATGTAACCCCAGAGAAATGAGTGATTTGAGTTTTCACATATTCCTCAATGCAATTCAACAGGGGATGGCTAAGTATTAAGAAAACATTTTGCTTTGGCTAAAGCTTAAAATGTGTCCTATGGGAAGAGAAAAACTCAGAACGCCAGTAACAAGAGAGCTTGCAGTTGTGTGCCAGTAACCATTTGCCATTTCCTTCAGTCCCTATTCTTTTAGGTAACACTGAACCCTATCAAATGAGTAAAACGATCTTGGGGGCAGGATTTTTAAAACATTAAGAAAATATTTTGGATAAAGTAGCATTAGTTTGTAAACAGCAGATTATTGTATCAGCTAAAAACGCAATCTGTTGCACAACCACACATTATTATATTGAATTGTGAATTATTATTAGCATACAAGAAAATCAGTTAATGCACACAGAATGATTACAGGCAATCCTTTTTTTGGGGGGTGGGGGGGCTATAATTAACCTTCGATGAGCCTTAACGTTTCATAGATAATATCGATAATGTCCATTGCTGTTTGGTTTGGCCGAGACACTCAAATAATTATCTGCAAATAGAGGAGAGAGACAGAACCAAAACATGTTTAAAGATTGTTTGTCCGCTCTCACAGTCTGCTCAGGGTAACAAACAGGACAGAAAACAATATTATCATAATTGGCTGAAGTCACAGACACACACACACACACATACACACACATACACACACACACACACACACCCTCTATTCTGTTGTATCTTGTGGAGGTAATGAATATTGGAGAGACTAAACAAAACAAACCATTTGAAGTATCTGCTGTGATATGGAGAAGTGCTTCCTTTAAATTGTGAATAACAATGAGATGGAAATGACAGCTTTCTTTGCACAAGCACATACTACTAACATCTACTCTGATGAAAGACAGAACATAATAAAACACACCTGCTTTAAATATTTTACCATGGAGGCCATAATTGGAGTTGCGGTGAATCAAACTGTGGATTTAATTGTTTAATTAACATTTCTACAGCTAGTCCTGAGCTGGTATAAATAGAAAGAAAGCCATTCTCTCATGTGACCCTCCTCCCCTGTGACCTCCACTGGCTTCCTGTTGTAGCCTGCATCCAATTCAAGATGAAGATGCTGGCCTTCAAGGCTGTCAGCAGACTGCACCCATCTACCTCCAAACACTGGTCAGACCACACGGCCCACGTGAGCACTACATCAGCTGGCCAGTACTGCCATGGCTGAGAGCAAACAAAGATTGCTCAGCACAGTCACAACCAGTGATGCCAGTAACCCGTACAGTATATCTTTTATCTTTAAGAGCGGCATTATATCACAAATGCAAAGAAACAGAGCTTAAAGGAATGATTGGCCTTGACAGAACAAAGCAGGTACAATAAGAATGGGACATCTTACAATTTGAGCATCTGAGGAATGTTGTAAAATTACAGAGTTTCACCACATGCTACACTTGTCCTTGTACATGATGTGTGTTGTCTTTGTGTGTGTAGTTGTCAGCAATCTTAAATATCAAAGGTAAGAATTAGGTTTCTTACGATCAAAGAGAAAGTGCTTTTTGTAGACTGCTTCAATAGACCATGTCATGTGACATGTGCTGTGTTGTGTTATTTCAATGACAGATATCAAAGATGCCACTGCCACTGTTCCGTCCACCTGCACATGAAAAACTCACTCGAAAAAGCAAATACTGTGATTAAAAGAAAACATCTTGTGTGTCGATTACTCGACCTTTGCTCTCAGTATTTGTCTTCACATCATCCAATATGAATATTACTTTCCTCCGTTTGCAAGCACAATAACACGTTGAATGTAACAGTGGATGAAATGTGACACCTTTGTCTTCAACCTGCAATATGAAACCCTAACCATGTTTGTAAGAGGACCTGGATCAGTGAGGCTGACAAGGTCACAGATGTGGTTAGGTGCTAGTCCAGCACAATTTACTGGTCAGCCATGAAGGTGACCAGTAAAATCGATGTCACTGAAATCTGATGAGATTTGGTATAAAGGAAGAGTTAAGGGGGCTGCACAGTGGCCCAGTGGCTAGCACTGCTGCCTCACAGCTAGAAGATCGCCGGTTCGCGTCCCAGTTGGGACGCCTGGGATCTTTCTGTGTGGAGTTTGTATGTTCTCCCTGTGCAAGCGTGGGTTTTCACCGGGTACTCCGGCTTCCTCCCACAGTCCAAAAACATACTGAGGTTAATTGATCATTCTAAATTGTCCGTAGTGAATGAGAGTGTGGTTGTTTGTCTGTATGTGTAGCCCTGTGATAGACTGGCGACCTGTCCAGGGTGTCCCCTAAGTCAGCTGGGATAGGCTCCAGCCCCCCCGCAGAGGATTAAGCGGCGTACATATAATGATGGATGGATGGAAGAGTTAAGGGTAATTCGTATACGTCAATAGAATTATATCACCATCACAGTCATCTGATTCAACAAGATTTAAGCTTTCACTATGTTGCCTCTGAGCAATGACTGAATAGCTTTGGAGAACCCAACAACAACCTCCACACATGCACATCTTTGTGATTAGGTGGGGGTCATTCCTGTGACATACTGAAAACGGCAACCTGACACACACACTCGTCATCATGCTCTGTTTTGCCACGTGTGTGGAGGTGAGAATGGAGCCACGCTTTGAACATTGTATTTGTGATGACTCTATTTCAGAATAACCGAGTGCAACACTGTGAATGCCTAACAGGAGAGACTGTCTGAAAATGTTCACTGGTATCACCATATTTAAACTATACCGGGTCTCCCCTCCTCTATGACTACCAGTTCTCCTCACTTATCTATAGAAGTCATACATACAAACATACTTGTTCTGTTCAAACTAGCCCTTCCTTGTCAAATAAAGCTACTGGGTCAGTAACCCTACGTTTTAAGTTTGACACTGTATTTACGTGAATACTGATCCTAACTTCCTAAATGCTCCCTCTAGTGTAATCATATGAAGAGTAGGAAAGTCATTTTTAAGTGACATGACTGAATGGTATTAAAACACAAATTATGATCTTTTCCTAAACTTAATGCACTAGTTTTGTTGCCTAAACATGTAACCAAACTGCATATGAATTTAAATATCATTAATATGGTCCCAAAGCTCACAATGTGTCATAATATGTGAAATATTTGCCATACTAGGAGCTCTGTGATCTGAGTCTTAGGCACACTGGTACTTTGAGCTGAATGGAATCCTCATCAAGCTGACATGCTTCACATTTAGTTTAGCATGGTAGCATGCCAACATTTTCTAATTAATATGCACAAAATACAGCTGACGCCTACAGGAATATCATACATTTTGCAGAAAGTAGGTGGGAAACCAATGGACTGAATAATTTTAACATGTGCTCTGGTGACGCTGCTGGATGGAAAGTCAGATGATCAGCAAAGGAAACATCAACTTATCTTTTGAGGACCATCAGTGTCTGTAATAGATGTTGAAATGGTGGCACTGAAAGGAAAGTTACAGGATCTTTTTGTGACCATGCATGTCTTTACAAAATTGTTGCTGTCCATGCAGTATCTGTTGTTGAGATATTTCCATCTGGACAAAAGTGCAGGGTAGACCAACCGATTGACATTTTCACTGCTAAAACCGTTCCACTACCGTGGCGAAAAAATCCATGTTTCCCAATGCCATTTCCCCCTTGGTTATATTGTTCTTGTGCACTGAACTTGTTCCACCGTCGGCTTTCTGGGCTGAGAAAATCACCACAGCAGCAGTTACTGCAATTTAAAGCCATCTTTTTTCCCACAGTCCCTCGGTGGTGAGGAGGAAACTCGACTTTGTAAAGTTGCAGTTCAAGTGATTCGCTTGAGTAAGGAAAAAATGTTTTCTCACTTTGAAATAAAACATCTTTGAGAAGAAACTGCTTCTGTTGAGGAGCAGTAGAACATAGATTAAACTCTTGGTCACTATCAAAAATAAAGTCAAATAGATGATAAGAGCCCTTAAATGTTTTGGGCATTTTAGGTTTTGATGGTTAGCATGAGTTCACAGATCAGCATTCCAGGTACAACCAGATTCTCATTCATATGCCTTTCTGCCTTTTTTAAAAAGTAATAACTTGTATAACTTATATAGTTTCTACAAAGCAGTAAAGTTTAACATTGAACATCAGACAATCATTAGAGAGTGCTGCATCTCTCCCACTGCTTAAAAAATGCATTACATTACCAGGCTGAAAGAAAATGTAATGCAAAATGTGATAATATCCATGCTGAGACCTTTTTACAAAAACCAGCCTCTGGTCATCCAAGACTGTTGGACCAGTAATTGAAATTTAGTCGTAATTAACCGTACTCAGAGTTATAGATTCTTTTGTGTGAGCAAGCAAAAAATGAGCGACCGAGTTTTTAGAGTGTGAAGTAAAATTAATGGGTCAGTGTTTTTTTTTCTTTCTTTCTTTCTTTTTTTTTTTTTCCTGTGGATAACGTGCTTCTATCAGAGCAAGAGAAAGGTCACCTTTATTAATGATAATAATTATTTACAGTAATTAGGCCAGATATCAAAGGAGCACTTTGTACTGCTCTCAGAAAAAATTGATTCTTCACACTCGGAATTACTTCAAGGGTACCCAGACGTTGTATATTTTTTTGTGCTGAATGAAAATGACAAAGTCTAACCTCAATTATGAGTGGCACTAATGTGGTGGTTCATTTTTATCACAGTTTTTTAAATGCCTTTTTATTCATTGTTCTCCCCACGGAAAACAAACCTAAGGGTGGCAAAATTAAAAACAATAATAATCATAAGAAATATTTTTAAAGCACATCTACATAATAAACCTTTCTGTGACCCAAGATGCTTTATGTTACATAACTGGAATAATACATGAAAATTAATTATTACAACTAAAAATGAGGGTAATTACATTGATTCAAAGAAATTCAATAACTAGAACTAATTTGCATTTACTTGCCTGAACCTTCAGGCTGCTCTGTACCCCAGCAACCTTAAAAATACTGTACAGTTTGTCAACTGAAGTTGTTTATATTCAGTTAAAACTCTTGTAAAGTCACAAGTTCATAATTTTCTTCTTACAGGAGATTCACAAACAGGAGACACAGTAGTGAAAGAAAAACAAAGGTTGTATCATTACAGAAGACCTCATCTTTTCCTAACAGTTGTTCACCTGTTTTTCTTCTTGTAGCATTAAATTATTATTTTGATAATTAACATTTCTATAATATATAATTCTATTATTCTTATTCTATAACAATAATAAATAGATGGAATCTTGTCTGTAAGAATCTGACTGAAGGTCGAACATGCCATTTTTGCAACAGTGCAACAAGTCAAGAAATACAACAAGCTCAGACTGTTGAAGATGACTTTTTATTATATTTATTTATAGACTCAATGAGAACGTATACTATAATTTCTGTCATACTGAATTTGCAGAAACTTGGAAATGCTAACATGAAACTTTTGAGAAATCTTTGGTTATGTCTGACTGTCTTTCCATCACTTTAGCTCTGAAATTTGAAGCCCTCCCATGTTTTCTTGTCCCCCCCCCCCCATTTTCCCCACTACATCCACAAAGCCTTTTCCAACTTATTTTGATTTGTATATCCTTCATTACTTAAAAAAAAATGGATGGTGGATAATTCCTAAATGCATTAGTCAGGAAGCATACACCCATGTATCAACGCGTTTCCAAGAATTAAGACCCCAAAGGCTGGATAGCTGAATGTTATCCAAGGTCAATAATTCTCAATGATAATTCTCTGGCCAAATATGTGTTTTGGCCAGTTGAGAGCAGTTCCCTCCTCATGAGTTGGCAGGCTGTAACTGCTATGTGGAACTCTCAGCACAGCCTGTTTTTCCAGGTAAAAGTCCATAAAATCATAGAAACACTCGATGGTTACACAAGAGAAGGGTGGTGATTGTTTCAGTGCATTTACTCATTAGTTCAGTTTATATAACATTAGTTACAAAACTTGATTTGTACTAATGCCAGCAACTACGTAGACTTGTTGACAAATGTTTTTGGTACACCAAGTACACTGTTGCACAGACCCAACATCATCTATCATCATGTGGACACACTATGTTTCTGTTTTTTAGTCTAACAGAGTCCAGAAAGGCCTAAATAACAGAGGCCCACCAAGGTCAATTATTTAATGGAATCTTGACTGGAAAATCAATAGTCACAGTCCAACAACAATCTGACCAGAGCCAGCCACATATAATCATAGAACCTCTGAATGTCAGTCTGTGGACCCACAGATTCTTTTATCAGATCAAGTTATCTTACTGTTATATATCATCCGTCTTATCCAGTAATTTCACTTTACTTGACTTCACATTACAATGCAGAATAATGTGTGGTCTATTTATAATGACACCTCATGTCATTGCCAGTGACTTATTTAGCCTGTTATAAAGTTGATTTTGTGAGTTCAGAATTTTTTTCCTTGCACATTTCATTGTAGCCCAGTCTTTATTGTTTTATGACTACATTTCAGTCAGGGAAATAATTATGAATTGCTTAGATGAACACTGCTCCCATCTTTTCTCCACCTATTCCGAAGACATGAAGTGAGATTTATTCTATCCAAGGAAAACTAGCGCTTGAGTAGATGATGACTGAACTTTCTGGGGTGAACTTGTGCTTGACGATCCGCTCTGAATGGTTGGACTCGCCCTTGTTGTGTGACTACAGCATTCTTAGGAACCTGCAAAAGTTAGACTCAAGAAAAGCAGCTCGACCGAGTAACGTCACGATTTACCTTGACAAGTGACACATCCAGACTCAAGTGTGGAAGAAAACCTGTCAGCTAAATTGATTCCGTTTATATGACTACAGTAAATAAGATGAATTTTTTGTTGCTTTTGTGATATTTCTCACCCATCCTGAGAGCTATTAAAATGGTAACACTGATAACAATATTCCATGCACAATTCACAGGGGCTTACGTGTCCTTGATTCGGGTCTAATTGGAAAAATGGAATGAAAAAGCCCTGCAGGCTCCTAATATTTAAACAAATGTAGGTGTAACGGCAGGTCAGACAGTTGCAAAGAAATGAGAGTGAGTGACTAGGGACTTCATTCCTACCTGTTTATGATCAGGGTATGGTGTGCCATTTCATAAAAACATAAAGATAGAATTGACCAAACGAGTTATAAAAAACAGGTGAGGATCCCAGAGCAGTTTGACACAATCTGTATCTTGGGCAACCAAAAATCTGGTTACATTAGCATGTAGACCCTGAGGATATGCAGACATATTACAGTAAGCTTCTTCTGCACTCACACTGGAGGTTTAGCACACTGTACAGAACAGTGGATTATCAGGCAGTCTTCAGGATTTTAGTCCCAGCCGTGTCAAACTGTTCAGTGTTTGACACTTCAAAACAGCTGCAGAGCGGGTGTTTGTATTATTTCACTTATCACAGTCAGTAGTTCATTTAAATTTGCCCTGAACAGTTGACACTTTTTACTAAATATGGTATTTGTTATATTATATATATATGATAACATTTTGTGGTGTGAAGTGTGTAATGCATGGTAGTCTTTACTTGTGGTTTTCCAAAGATAACCATCAGAGCAAGGTTTGTAATTTAGTCTTAAGTTGTAAATTGTGATATAATAGCTAATTTATGTCAACCAGCAAATAAACTATGAAAGAATGTCAAGATTTATTTTGATATGTTTTTTTTTGTTTGTTTGTTTGTTTGTTTGTTTTTATTTGGTAACTGACCTAACTGGCAATTTGCACTTTATCTTAACAGTCCAAACACATCTTTCAAATCCAAATGGATCAAAATAAGATGTTATGTATATTTGTATAAAAAAACAAAAATAATGAAAAAAAGTGCATCAAAAAATTCCTGCTGAGATTCTTTGATTGATTGATTGACATTTCTTAGATTCTTGTTTTCCCTGATTCCATACAGCACAGCCCTCCCTCACTATAAACAAGGTAGACTGCATATGAAATGATTCATCGTGCCTTACGGTTTACAGTCGTGCTATCACAGGAGGGATATGTATTATTAGGAGTAGATGTGACCACGATGCAGAGGTGGAACTGCTCTCATCATCATTGCAAAGAAATGTCAGCCAGCCAGAATACCCAACCAGGAGAAGAGCTCCCGTTTGGTTTATTAGCAGGCATGACACGTGAAATGTCTTCAGTGTTTGTTTACAAAATGGGGAGGAGGAATATTTGACATTTGTGCATGGAGAGATGCGTTATGATCTTCCCCACATTGATGCCTGTGCACCCGGGAACATGGGATCCTATTAGCAAGGCTTCAGTGATACTCCCCAGCTAATGCTGCTTTTTTATTTTTTTATTATTTATTTATTTATTTATTTATTTTTTGTTCGCCTTTTATTTTTTGCCTCTTTGTTGGCTCAGTTAATGCTCAGGAGATCAGGTGCTCACATGGAAGAGTGCCACTTGGGCAGATGACAAAAAAAACAATAATATAATTGCTGAGAATGTTAAATTTAAATTGTGTTGGCGCACTTGTGCATTTTGATGTCTTGATGTTTAAAGTAATTTACGATGTAAAACCACACCTAGTTAAAGTGGAAGGAAATCTGCATATGATTCATCTGGTACAACTTTTGACTGGTGTACTTGTTGGTCAAAAGTAAAGTAATTTAAATGTATTTTTTTTTTTTGTTTATTTTAAATGTTATTTGAGTGGTGTAATATCTATGTGACTAGACACTTAAATTCTGTCACACAAGCAGTTGATGCTGTGAGCAGTTTCTTTATTCAATCTGCAATTTGAATGCCTCCTAGATTACTCCATATGTTAGTCCTTGCAATCAGCAGTCATTCAGGGTGTGATGTACAGACTGCTGAGGTCACAGGAAAAATCAGTGCTTAGTTTCGGGCTTAGCAGTTGTTGAATTAACAGGTCTGTCTCATGTCTAAAAAAGTTTAGTTTGTCCATAGATTATAAAGTTGTGGCAGCACCCAAAAATAAATGACCTTGTGCTTCCTTCCTCCAAGTTGTCTGAGCTTGATAGAGCCATGTACAGGTTTGCATAATGATGTGATGTCCTTATTAATCAAGCCTGTCCCTGTGAAGTCTCATAAACTTCAACATGCTTGGGTTCCTAATTACTAGGAATAAGTCACACAAGTTGACACTTGGCAAATCGTAAAAAAAACGCGATGCGAGATGTAATGTGCGAGATCCAACAAGGAACGTCCAGTCAGAGCTGGAGATAAAGTTAGAAAGCTAGGCTAACTAGTGTCCTCTATTCAAGTGGAAAGTCATTAGTCTAGCTTGCTGGCTTTCACTATCTGAGTGTAATTCAAGCTTAACTTCACGTACAAATTTGGAAGGCTGTAAATGGACACCATGGGAAAAAGCCCATCAAATCATAGTTTATTGAAGAATTCAGATATCGTTTTTTTTAAGGACTGTTCAGACAGTGTTATGTGGTGTGAGTTGTGTGTAGTGAATCAATGGCAAATATGATAATGGGAATAAAGCAGATCTCACAGTCTCACTGTGTAATTTTGTATCTTGCTTTAAACAGACTCTTCAGGTTATTCAATGTGAATGAAGCTGCTTGTGATACTGTAAAACAATATTCAATTATGGGCTCATAGGGCAGCTGCCTCGGTGGACAAATAAATTGTTTCAGTGAGAAACTAATGTGTCTGGGAATAATGGCGACGGCTCAGGATGATAATGTGTACTAGTGTCTGTGTCTAAAACTTATGAATATTTTGTTACAGTATGCAATCAGAACCTTTACATTAATCATTCATAGTCCTTGTGGCCCATTATTTCTGCTATTAAATTATTAATGCTTTGGACTGACTTTTCTTCACAAATCAGGTACCTATTGTTGGTGGCTATACATTGTTCATGTGTGCAGAAAGAGCCATGAAACTTTCATACAGTCTTATTTACATGATGAAAATAAGACTGTATACCTCCGAGACCTTGACCTATGTATTTGAAGCCTTTTGTCTGGTTTTTGACAACAGAAACTGTAAATATCTGCATAATAATCCAGCTGTTTGTCTTTTCCAACCCCCCCCCCCCAAAAACTGTCCATCCATCTAGAGTTTTTCTTGGAGCTGCTGGACAATTCTGAGAAGTCTCTCAACAGCATGTTCACAAAGACGTACGGGAAACTGTACATGCAGAACTCAGAGGTGTTCCAGGACCTGTTCACTGAGCTAAAGCGCTACTACACGGGGGGCAACGTCAACCTGGAGGAGATGCTGAACGACTTCTGGTCCAGGCTGCTGGAGCGCATGTTCCAGTTGCTCAACTCCCAGTATCACTTCACAGATGACTACCTGGAGTGCGTCAGTAAATACACAGATCAGCTAAAGCCCTTTGGAGACGTGCCGAGGAAACTGAAGGCGCAGGTCACCAGGGCCTTCATCGCTGCACGGACGTTTGTCCAGGGGCTAATGGTGGGACGGGAGGTCGCCAACCGAGTTGCCAAGGTGAATTTAATTTTCTTCTCATGACTGTTTTGGTTTTTTTGTGTGTGTTGCATTGCTGCAAAGTGACCCTCTGCTGTTGAGCAGTGTATTTAGCTTATAAAATCATGAGGATTGCAGATAGCTACTAAAATTGTATGGAATATGTAACTTCTTTTACACTTGGCTGTGTTCATTGACCCTTGAATTAGTCTAGTCCATATGATGCATTCATGCAAACATTTATTCATTAATACTGATGCTTTTTTTTGTCTGATGTAAACGCACACTACAATTACTCTGTCCACCTATCCCTTTCTGATTCACTCGCACTATTGATGCTTTTACACAATCTTCTCCACAGACTTTACATAACTCTTTAGAATTAGATTGCATCTGAATTATTTATCAGAAGCTCAGAAATAAAGAACAAGCATTTTGATTCCATATGAAGATCTTTTTTGGATACACTTGATCTCCGTTTGTGAGGCCAGTGTGAGACTTTTTTTTTTTTTCATCCGGCTGGTGGAGAACACAGCACACAGCACACTGTATGCTCCACTTTTTCAGAAGAATCACCCGCAGAGAGCAAAGCTTTGCAGACTAGAGGAGATTAAAGTGCATTTCCCCTGAGATTCCTGATGTGGTTTTGTTTTCAGCTTTTCTCTCATTTTGTTACTTTTTTGACAAGGTCTTTCAGAAAAAGTTAGTGACTTCTTCCCTGCTGACAGTTATTTTTGATGATATTAATGATGTTTTTCTTTGCTGATGTTGTTTTTTGAGGTTTGGTTTTAAGAAAACTGGTTTATTAGATTCTGAAAAATAAATATGTTTTTAAGAGCATTATCAAATGCTGGAGATTAAATGCTTTTTTTTTAAGACTCAGTGGATATGTTTTCTAATACCATGTTAAACACAGAAAGTTATGCAACAGTTTTTTTTTGTTTGTTTTTTTTTAGTCTAAACTGCAAAGATTATATAATCAAAGCTGTTTGCTGTTGTTGGTCTGCTGCGTAGCTCCGCTTTATGAAATAGATGCAAAAAGTGGCAGAAAGGATACAACTAGTTTCAACTCAAACAGTTGACAAAAATATGTAAGATGAAGCTTTAGAGAGCTTAACCAAAATTTTATTTTACATTTTTACGTTTTTGTTTTCTTTCCCTGGCTATATCCATCGCAAATGTGTTACTTTGTGATGTGATTCCTTTGGTTCATAGTTTAAAGCATAATAAGACAGTTTTGATCAAAGAAAACACACACTGCACACTCCTTCACCCTTGAACACCTTGAGCAAGTGTGAAACACAAAGACCCTTCACAGGTCTATAGTCATGGATTTGTCCTTTAAAAATAGAAACTAAATTTAGGTGTTTTGCATCACTTGTTCACCTTCTAATTCTTTTCCGTTACTGATAATGTCTAATGACAACGTTAGTCAGGCAAACTTCTGACCTCTCCAAAATCAATTTCTTCACCAGCAATTAGACACAAATGATGTAGAACTGCAGTCTTTAACAAATTCAAAGTAAGTTTTAAAAACGTCTTCCGAGTTCAGCAGTGATAAGATTCCTTTTTATCTGCTTTTTACCTTGAAGCTCGCTGTCCCTTTCAGTCGAACAGGGGAGAAAAATTGTCAGAAGAGGAAAGAAGGAAAATAGAAGCGCAAGGGCAAAAAAAAAGAGAGATGTGCTCAGTTTGAGAAAGAGCTTTAATCATCCTTATGTTGGAGGCTAAACCAACTCCCTGCATTAAGCACTGGCCTTCCAGAGACCGAGCAGAAAATGAATGTCTGCTTTATATTTTAACACAACTTAGGTGTATGACCACATATGAATATTTGTTATCTTACAAAACAGTCAGTTCCAACAAAACAGTCAACTACCAGTGGTCTGATCTGATGATTATTTCTTGATTCATAATATAATACAGTGTGGTATAATCTATGAAATGTCAGTTAAAAACCTAAATTCTCACTGTTCCAATCCAGCAAATTATCAGTTAACTGTGTTCATTGATCACTGGAGCTCTGCAGATACATTGCAAAACCAAAGTTTTAGAAAAAGTGTTTTCATTGTAAGTCCACCCATTTAGTGTTGTCGAGTTGTAAATCTTTTACTCTTTTTAGAGATAGTTTAACAATCGAAACAACAACAAAAAGCCATTTCTTTCTTGCCACTCTCACCATGTTATTGCTCCTTGGGGGACATGTTGGATCTCTGTAAATCAATGAGTTAAAGAGTAGACAGAGTAGTGTAGACATGCTCTTACTGATAAGTGCCATGAGGTAAGTTTTGTTGTGAACTGGCGCTCTATAAATGAAATTAACTACAATAGTACTTAAATAACACACCACTATTTCGTCATACAAATGCACAAATTATGTGCCTAAATTTAGAGTGATTATTTCCTTATCTTAAAAATGCCTGTTGAAGAAACCACTTCTTGCTACTGTTGATCGTGTAAACTACACGATGAGACTCTTTAATGTCTTTCACTGTAACCATTCTAATGTCATGTACACAGTTTATGACTGAAAATGATTGGTATGTATGATTCTTTTCCAAAACATACTGTATGTGTACTGTATACTATCTAAAAGTATGCCAGTGGCAGCCAAACTTGATTTGAAATGGAATGATTTAAAAAGCCTTTTCATCTTTGGACACAAGAAAGGGCCGCATTTAAATTCATAATAACTTCTCATTTTAAGAGCAGATGCTAAACCACTGCCAACCTTTATTTCTATCTTGTCTTTCTGCTTGAAGTATCACCACCTCCTTCCTTTACCTACTGTAGTCGCATAATTATGAGGCATTTACGTCATCATAGTACGTAACGATGTGCTACATCCTCCCTGCTGCTCTATATTGTCTCTGAACAGTCTTTCATCTTGAATTGTTTATTGTTGTCTTACAGCTTGCCACAGAGCTAGCTTTATACAGGTCTTTAATAGCATAGCATTTTATTGCATATGAAGAGTTTAAGTAAGCACCTCTACACAGCTGTCCTAGGCCTAAAAGGCACCCTCGGTCTGGATCAAATCCCATACTCCCTGCTCTCTCATCAATTATGAAGCGCAGCCAGGAAACAGTGTGGCATCGCTGAAGGCTGTCATGCTGGTGAACAACCATAGAACTGGAGGTGAAGAGTTGCTTGACGTGACAAATCACCTTGACCTGAGTGTCACCCTCCGTACTTGCTGCTTTCAGCTACAGATAGCCACAGCACGCTTATAGAGCACGTGCCATGGGCTTAAATCACTTCCTAGATGTAAGCCCAAATACTATATGGTATAAAAGCCACTTTCCATTTGATTTCATATAGATAGGAGACAACCATATACATGCTTGATGGAAGAAGGCTCCATTTGCTGTTGGTGTTATTTTAGAGAATGACTCATGAGCAAACAATGTTCAAAAACACCTCACAACTGTGTGACGGCTGTGACAAACAGACCGTCCTGTAATGTCTTGAGCCATAACCCACCATAAAGGTTGAATACTGTGGGCAGCTGTCATAACATACAAATAGCAGGGTTGGTATTTAGATAGAAAGGAAAAGTACTTATATGATGGGGTGAAAATAGTCCATTTATAGTCCACCTGTTTAATTTTACTTGAGGAAAAGTTAAGTAAAAACAGAAGTGTTTACAGCAAAGAGTAAAGTAAAAGTACTAATTAGGCAGAATATGTTTGTCCAGTTCATAATTAGATGACCAGAGAAGAACATTTTAAAAACTAGGTAATTAATCCTCTAAAGGTTTTTTTCCTTTTTTTTTTTTTTCCCTTTAAAAAAATAATAACTCAAATCATTCTTTTGGTTCCAGCTCGTAAAATGTGAGGATTTGCTGAGTTTCTTCTTTGAAAAACAATTTTGTAAGTAAGTGTCTTTGGGTGCCGTACTGTTGGTCTGACACATGAAAGGAAGAATACCATCTCTGACTCTGGGAAACTGTAATGAGCATCCTCCACAACTCTGACAGTTTACCCACCCAATGATTAATTGATTAGATGAGCTCATAATCATTAGATCTCACAAGAAAAAATTAGCTGCAGTCCTAAATCAATGTGTTACGTAACCAAATGTTTCACATAGTTATCCCCCATGCATTAATATTCAAGCAGCATTTGATTGTTATAGTTGTCTAGCTGCCAATACAATCTCACAACATCCATTTAATAGCTGTTATCGGGCTTCCTTATTGCACATTGATCTTCCTTTGCTGATTGAATATGTCTTTAAGGGATGTCATTTCCATGGTGGCTCAAAAGTCATGTTTGTATCATAGTAATGAATTGTTTTACATGGATTAGATGAAAATATATGTATATAAAGTTAGTAGTAACACAGCAATTACATATCATGAAGAAAAAAACTAACAATTCTTGGTGCTAAAATCAAGCAGAGAATAGTAGAATCTTCAAAACCTCACTTACTGAAAATTAGGGACTAAATGGCAGTCAACTAATCATTGTCAGCATTGAGCACTTGTGGGGAATATGGGCAGACTTTACCATGAACCTTTGGAGTCCTTATCAATCAAAAACTTCTCTGCTCTTCCTCTTGTTTTTTACCATGACTGAATTGAATGCACTAGGGTAGTTACAATGACAAAATACCAACTGGGTATAAGGAGCATTATCATTTTATCATGTCTTTGGCACAATTCTTTATTCCAGTTGTCCCTATATATGAGGTATACTGTATTTTGTACATGGCCTCTGGTGAGTGTCACGATTTCGATTTTTTTTTTTTTTCCGTGTTTTTTCTCCCTCTTCATCTCTGCTTACGTGTGCATGTCTGAAGAAACAATAATACTTATAATAATATATGAAAATGTGATACACCTAGCTTACTGGTAGCCTGCAGCTGCACTTCCAGACGCTTAACTGTCCTGTGTACCTGAAGACGACCAACTGGCCGGTACTGGAGGTAACTCCAACAGCCTCAAAGATGCTGGGTTTATTTTCCTCTCCAGAGATCCTTTATTGATTTCTTATGGGAAGAGGGTTCACTCGTGGGGGAAGAACTGAACTAAAGTGATAACATTGCCAGGGATCCTTTATTGATTTGCTTGAGAAGGTGGTTCACTCGAGACAGTTGAGTTGAGCGATTGAAACAATGTAATAAACTGAATTTCTATCTTTTATTGTTTATTGTTGAGTCCCCAAAGGGTGGTATTTATTGTTGAACTCTGGAGTCTTTATTTTTGTTAACTATCATTTGAACTTTCTTAAACTTAGCCTTAAACTTAATCAAAAAGTCACCAGGATAAACTCAACCTTGACAAGCTGTCAAGCTGTGATAAAATACCTCTGTCTTTTTAAAGAAGAGCTTGAAAATGCAACAGTAAACTGTTGTCAGAGCATAAAAACAATGACCTATTGATCCTAAAAAATCCAGATGCGATAGTCAAACAATGGGATACCCATCAGTGCTGGAATTTCTTTTTACATTGACAATAAAATCATAAATTGATCAATTCAGGGATTTGGAGACACGTGACACTCCTAGTCAATCTTTGGGTTCTAATTTGGAAAACCAAATCACATTTTTAATTTGACCAGACACGTCCGTTTTATTTGAAATTACTGCTTTCCACCGTCTGTCTGTGCAATTTTCCATGTTACTTTGACACAGGATGATGCTCCAGTGATGATGAGCCGTATATAATTACTGCTAACCGACGGCCGTGTATGCAGGGAAGTCAGAATAGGGGAGATATCACTTCATAAAATGGGATTGCTCTTGACTTGCACTGAACAGTTTCCTGGACCTCGATCCTGGATTAAGAGCAGAATCTCTCTGGATTACAGTTTATGATGACCATTAAGAGTTTTATCCTGGGGGTACTTAAAACACAGTCTGACCATATTAAGTCCTGCTCAGGGAAGATTGCAGGGATTTGGACCCTTTGAAAGGTTTAAAGTTCAGGCATTTAGAGCACTTATCACTCACTCTGCATGCACATGCGAAGCTGGCCTAGTCCACGGTGCATATTTAGTCATGATGATAGAAGGAAGCAAGGTATTTTGTACTGAGGGATTTGTTTTTTCCCTGATGGCTTACACTGTCATGTTGATCTCATTATGCACTCATTTCCTATCACAAACTGTCAGATAATTTGATATTAAGCTCCACCGCAGCTTCCAATCTTTACACAACATTTACCTTAGATTAATGCTCTGCGGGATTACAGCAGTCTCTGCTGACATGTTAGAAATATCAGGATTCCATGTGGTTTCCACCGTTTCTCGAGTGACTTTGGTCTTTTCTGCTTAATATACTCGCTGCCATTGAGCAGTTAAGCCCACTCACTGTCAAGGCAAACCAGTGAAGTGGATTCAAAACTCAATAGTGCAAACTCAGACAACAGCATCAGTGCTCTGAATTCACAAACTATAAATGGGACTAAAGTGATGGAAACACAAACAAGTGGCTGACAAACAACTTGTGGGCTTTATGTGGATTTAAACAACCAATGCTATTTGAATGGAACCTGGTGAAATGGACAAATCTTTATATTCTTCCAAATGTATTGTGCTATTTCCTGCCACAGACCAAGTAGCTGCAAGTAGGATTGCTGTTCGAATCGTTATGTGTCTCAATTCCATCCTAACTTACTATGTATTATATAGTCATTTTCATAGAGAAGAATATAGTTAGTATACAAAAAACTGCAACGTGCTTCTTTTGATGATGGAGTATTTTTTTCCCCAAAGAACTTTTTGTTTCCCTCTTTAATTATCCCACAACCATCTACAATGAATATAAATTGTACCGGCACTGTGAATAGCTCTTTTATTTCCTTTGTGCAATGCATTATGGGACACTCATGTCGATTAAAGCCAATTCTAAAACCAATGCTTTTTAGTGTCCTTACACACTCTTTGAGTACACTATTCTTTCAGTATGAAATGTCGAGTTTAATTAAAAGGAACAACAGCTTCACTAAGCATTTCAGATGCTTTTTGCTTCAATGTTAAATGTTACATGAAACCATCAATGTGAACAATGATATACAAGAACATTAATCATGTTTGATTAGCACTTTGCAGTGAGTCATGTTCAGCCAATGATTAGTTGATCTTCATTCATAAATTTGAAGGCTGTTGGTAAAAAAAAATAAAAAAAAATAAGCAATTTGATGTCATCGACTATGACTTAAATAAGGACATTGATTGAGAAAAAAAATAAAATTAAAAAAAGGTAGTTCAAACTATTGATAAATGAATGAAAGAAGTTGCTACAAAATGGGCAATTTCAAAAATGTTTGGTGGAAAGTAACTAATTCCATTTACTCCAGTACTGTACTAAAAATATTTTCTACGTACTTGTACTACACTTAATATTTCCATTTTCAGCTACTCTGTTCTTCCACTCCACTACAGATCAGGTGAGTATTATTTGATACTGGATAGATTAATACTTGCAGATTCATATTAATAATACAAAAGATAATCAACAGATAATAATTAGAGCTTAAAATACCATCCACCTTTACAGAATCTTACATTTAAGTCATGTATACACAGATGCATCACTAATTATAATCAAATAAAGTGATATACATTATTCTCCACATTTAAAAGTATTACATGTGTTGGATACTTTCGGCAATTAAACTAAATCCAGCTACTAATACTTTTGTATTTTCACTACAGATAACATGTACTTCAAGTGGCAACAGACAACTGGATTGTTTCCATTTTTCATCAAAGTTACAAATAACAACAACAAAGTCAAAACAGGACAGTTGTATGGTGACAGTGAGGTTTATGAGTAACCAGTACAAACGCAAATGGTTTCATTATTTTATATCCATTACCTTGTGCAATCAGCATTTGCTTCAAAGTGACGTGTTGAGGCAGAAAATCTTGCCTGTTTCCAGTTTAAGTGGATGATCTGAATACTTCCTCCACTACTGTAGTTTCGTATATAACTAAATCACACCCAGTGAGGTGCCCATAATCTGTATGACAAAAGAAAGCATTGCCTATTCTGTATGTACAAAATTCTGTCACAAAAGAAAGAGACACGAAGACTAATGCCTATGTTTAATCAGGGAGAGTGTATCACAGTGTCCTTTATGTGAACTACACAAGTCTCCTGTATTTCAGTTTCTGTGTATGAGATGAATATGTTGCACAACTCGACAGTGAGCTAGAACAATTCTGCTCAGGGGCAGATTAAGTGACCTCTTCCATAAGGGAGTGTTGTCCATCCATGTTTCTCAGCCGAGGCCTCTTCTACAGATGCACCGGACAAACTTCCCTCTCAGACTCCCACACACACTCTCTCTCTCTCTCTCTCTCTCTCTCTCTCTCTCTCTCTCTCTCACACACACACACACGTTCTCTCTATCCCCCATCTCTCCCTCTCTGTCTGTCTCCGTCTCTCTCGCTGGCTCTCAGCTCACACAGCTTGCTGGGGATAAGGCCTCAGCCACAGTGCTGTGACGGCAGATGGCAACTGGCTCAAAAAGGTTGGCACGTCATCGGGAAATGTGCTGCACCAAAGATGTCCTTTTTAATTAAAAGATTTTGATCTGTGGTGAACTGCAGACTGTTGGAAAAAATGAAAGACAGCATGTAGTCTGAAATACAAGGACATGATATGAAAGGATAATAAAGAAATATACAGTATACTTTACCGTATAGGCTCTTGCATTTTTATAATGAAAACTCTAAAGGATACCTATTCTGGAAACCCGATACTGAGTATATGAAGACCAGATATAAAAGGAAGGGGAAACTGAGGGAATATCCAACTACTTTTAACATCAAGACATTAGAGAAAATATCACTTCTGCATCAGCAACTAGGGAAAGAAATGGCACATCGGTGGCCTGTGCCAGCCCAGATCACATCTGATGACTTTTTTTTTTCTCGCACCTTGACTAAAAGTGTATGGCAACCACATCTTTATTTAACAAGCACTTACAGACTGGTTGTCAGCACCGATGTTGTGACATTTGTCCAGAGGTTTCTTGGCAGCCACTGGAGACCTGTTTGCCCCTGACATTCAGGCTAGGTTGCAGACCTTCAGAGTCAGATGGACACAGGGTGAGTGCTGTGCTTTAATTCAGGAGGCACCGTGGCAGATGGATAACGATATAGTATATGCAGGTCTTGTAGCCACTAGAGACGGCGCACGGCTCCTGGTACGCTGTGACTCGTCATCGAGCAGCGTGGGCTTAGCTTTTAACATGTTTGCACTTGTCTTGGTAAATTAAAGAAACAGCCCCAACTGCTGCTCCAGACATGCCACATAACATGGTACATGTCAGGGTAGATCAGCGGGGCAATCCCATGCCTCGGCAAAGACAGACACTTGAGCTGACTCGTATGGGTCGCAGGGGCCCTGCCAAGTACCACTGTGTTGTTTCACGGAGGCACAGCTGCCTGCACGTGGATTATTCTGTCAGTCTCAGACATTCATTGATTTGACAGCAACTGATTTTAGTGCAGACTCTGTGGAATTGTCTTTGGCTCCATCTTACATTTAACATGCTGAGTGGAGGGGGGGGGCTCCAATGTTCACAGAGATGCACAGAAAGGAGGCATGATTAGTGAGAGTACGAAGTGCTGCGGCCCGTGTTTTATTATCAATGACAACTTTAGTGCACACACTGTCATATTGTGCACGGCCTGTGACTATATGTACTAAAGGATGAATATCAATCTCAAGTTTACTCAGCTGCTTATCTTAAGTCCACTCTCCAGTCTCTTAATGCAGTCCTGAACTGGCATGTTTGTGGTTTAAGACAGCAAATATATTTGAGCATCTCCATCTATTTGTGTGGATCTTTGTAAAGCTGCTCTAGCCAACTTTTGCCAAGAGATACACAGTGCAGTTCTGCTGGACTGAAACATAGAGCCGGTTTCCAAATATCTGAAGAACTGTATTTAATCAGCGTTTCAGGATGTAACTGCACAGGCATACTCTACACCTGTGAGGTACACATGAGAAAAATATAACGGACTAGTCGAGGCAGATTCAAAGAATCTACATGCAAAATAAGATCATGTGTGAGCATCCTCTGCTGCAGCAGCCTCGTAATCCCAATGTGACCATGTTTAGTCAGCTAAAACTACTCAGCTTAGGTCAGATCATCTTAATGGTTAAAGGAAAGAAACCACTTCTCTGGAAAGTGGTAGAGTTCCATCACAACATTGTTACTGCACTACCAAAGCATGTATTGTTGCCTCCCTGACAGCTCGTTCTTCAATAACTTCATGTGCCCAAACTTTGTTTATGTGTTTCATAATGAAATGGGCAAATTATACTCTTTCGTGTACTTATTATCGTCAGTGTGACTCTGAGAAATAGAAGTAAGAGAGAGAGTCTTCAGCAAAAAGAGTGCTGAATAGTAATTTCAATTAGAAAGCTGTAGTAAAGGCTTACTATGTTTTTTGTTTGTTTGTTTGTTTTTGGGTTTTTTTGTTGTTGTTTTTTTGCTTTCTGCCTGCTTTACTCTTGGTTTATTTTTTGCAACACTATAAACACTTAATTCTTAAAGGTCCCAAATTGTAGAAAGTAAACAATATCTGATCGATGTCTTTTTTGATAACACACCAGGTCTATGTGCTGTATCTATAAATAATGTAAAATTATCAGAACGCTCAATCCACAGAGTGCATTCGAGCGAACTGTCAGGACTTCCGTAAGGTTGTGATGTCACAACTGCACGGTCGATGCCCAAAGACATTCCCTCAGCATGGTGGTAGTTTGCAAAAAATGTCAGAGTCTATACGGAAACAGAGTGGAAGGTTCCTGCTCAAGCATTTGAGAGAGCTGACTGATAAGAGCAGACTGGGATTTTTGGGAAGAGGTTTTTAAAGAGACAGGGGGTTAAAACGGTGCATTCAGACAGAGGTGGAATAGAGGTGCTGCAGCGACGAACAGTAAGAGAAAGATGATTTTAACATTTAATAAAAGTTAGCAGAATACAGGACCTTTAAATTAAATAAGTAACATACTTATAGAACCTCCTCTCTCCCACAGAAAACACTACTCCTGAAATGCCTAATCAGCAGTCCTGCCTTAGTGACATCATACACGTCACTGAGGCCTTAAAGAGACAGGATCTAAGCTAGAGCGTCTCAGACAAACAGCGAAGGATGAGAAAACTGAGTTGTTTTTCGAGCTCTAAAACATGTAAACCTATTCTAGTAGTAACCGAACAAAACATTTGGCATAATATGTCAATATGTAAATAATTTAAAGTACATTTTTGCCTCAGGAATGTTTAATAATTTTTTTTTTTTTTCCTTGGTCTCGGCCTACTTGAAACCTGTTCTTTATTAACTGTGCTTCCGGGCTGGAGGGAGATCACGTCAATGTGATCCTTGAGAAGTATCTGTTCTTACTACCTCACCAAGGTTGACTCTAACAGCACATCAAGTTTTATGAGCTCCTTGCCTGTTCATGTAAAACCTTAGTCTAACAGCTAAACGCAGCTGTCAGTTAAATGTAATGGACAACAATTAAGATATTTCTCTCTGGCAACTAGTACTGAGTCTCCTAAATGGAGATATAAACTTAGTGCAGTGTTTACTTAAATGCTAAAGCAAAGCCACAGGGAGCTGTGTTTTACACCTCACTGTGTGATAAACAGTCGTGATTCATGAGCTTTTTTTTTTTTTTTGGAAACACAAACCTCGACAGAAAGCATGCAAACACACCATCATATATATTTTACTGCATTACAGTTGGAAATAGATCTTCAAACTTAACTGTGCACTGACATCATGTTTGTTGAGCAGAATAACTGTCTCGTTATCGCTCCAGTTTACTCTTCCTCTTTTTCTTTTTCCATCTGACGGTATGATTAAAAAATCATTAGCTCACTTGTCATTGCAGCAGAAGGCTAGTGTATAAAGGTTTACTGTTGCCTTCTGTGAGCGTACAGCTGATGTTTTCTCTAAACTCAGAAACACTTTCAGATGTTCATTGCAACAACCTTTGCCGTAATCCTTTGGTGAGGAAGAAATAAGACCTTAAGTGGAGTTTATACACAGACGTTGTGTTGCGACCAGGCACATGTTTCTCCTGGTAGCAGATGGCCGTCTGATTTGCACAGTGACAGATCATTCATATTGCCATTGACACTAATGGCTGTGGAATTGAGTGGGGACACTGGGGCAGCAATGCAGTCTTACATCCATGTCCAATCAGTGCGAAGCAACGCATCTTGTCACAATAATTATGACAGAACTATTGAGACAATGTTTTGGCGACAGTCTTTCCGTCCCACTAGTGTTCCCCTTGATTGGCCTTGGTTGCTTGCAAAGTCATTGTCATTTCTCACAACTTCATTACTTTGTGGCACAAAGCAATTTCCATCGTCTGCGATCTTCCCACTCTGTTACCCCTAAAGGGAGTTCACGCCATATGTGTGTGACGACACCCTGTCGGATAGACAAGGTGATATCTTCAAAGACTGTCTTTTAGAGTTATCTTGAGATAATATTGAGCCTGGGTGTCTTTTCATCCTGATGTTTCAGTTCCGTTAGATGTGCCTTATTACTGATACTGAATTCAGGTGGCTCCCTACTGCGGCTTTCATGGGAGGAAATTAGAAATGGTTTTGCTCTATTATTGCTCAGGCTCATTGCATTTATATTCTTACGTGTTTAATCCTCAATAAAGTTAATGCTCACATCAGGAGTCTGGCTGAATGGAATAACCACATCTCCAAGCTGCTCCTCTGAAGCAGCAGGCTAATGGGTAGGCTGCTGTTTATGCCTCATGCTGGTCTCGGTCGTAAGCGTTTCTCTACAAAACACTAAATACAGCTTGCCTCAGGTGCTGCACTGAAGATTACTCCATCACAATTTGAAGTCTGACATTTAAAATGTTAGTAAAAGGTGCAGTATGTAAAAACATTAGTTTAAAACATTCAAAGACTAACTTTAATCATGAACATGATGTAAGCAGTTCTGACGTTAAGTCAAAGACGCCTATGTTTTATTAGATGGATATATATTTACTTGAGTTGGCATGCTAACCAGTCTGAAAACCTGTTTCTCCAAAGCTCCTGTGGTAGTGGTGTAAATACCAACACTCCTACACCGGTATTCTGGCCAGCTACGTGGCTAACTGAGCTAACAAACTAATGGAAGCTACAGTCATGGATGTATGAAGAGAACGGTGTTAGCAGCAATAAGCAGGAACTCATGTGATATGCTGCCATTATTTGTGTGGCCATTTCTTGTGCATGGCACATAAAAGTTAAAGTACTCATGGCCACTTTAAGTTCAAATTTGAGGTGCTTTATTTGTGTATTTTCATTTCATTCACTCATATACAGTGGGATACATTTTACTTTTTACTCTAACAGATTTAAGCACTTTACAGATTAACATTCCAGGCTTATAGAGTATGCAGCTTTAGCTTTGCAAAAACTAGCCAAAATAATGAATCATGAACCTCAACCAACAGTGAAAAGCTGTTGATACGTTAATGCATACATTTGACAAATAATGATGTAATATTATTTTTTTCAGCATCATGGGTATTTTTAG